>NC_133622.1:226399179-226534871 GCF_048593235.1 Sminthopsis crassicaudata | reverse complement strand
TGATATATAAAAAGAAAATATCAATAAACATATTAATGTGGTAATATAATTGAAGAAAATAAGTAATTTTTATCATTTTTTGGGTAAATTGGTTTTAATAAATTTTAAAGAAGCAATATAATGTTGGGGGGAATACCTTGAATTAGGTTACAGAATATCAAGATTCAAATCCAATCTCTACCACTTCCTTTTTATTTGATCTTACTCAACCCACTTAAACTCTCTGAGAGTTAATTGCACTATCAATAAATTGAGGGCTAAGTATAGAAAAATTCTTCCCATTGTTCTTTTAAAGAAAATATACAGTAAATATAAAGTGTTACAAAAAATTGGATTATTGCTATTATGAATGACTACTTAAATTACAAGTTTTTTCTGAATAAATATCCTTTCAAAAAAGAAACTAAATGTAGGGACTATATTTGACAAAGGTTAAGTGCAAAAGTCTCAAAGATTGTGTCTGAGTTTGGATTTGAACTCAGACTTTCCTAATTCAACATGGTTTAAAGAGATGACTCCTAGGGCAGCTAGGTGGCACAGTGGATAGAGCACCAACCCTGAAGTCAGGAGAACCTGGCCTCAGAGAGTTAACACAACCTAGCTGGGTGACCCTGGGAAAGTCACTTAACCCCAATTGACTCAACAACAGCAACAACAAAAAGAGATGACTCTTCATTGCCTTCCAGGTATCACTTTAAAACAGATATAAAGTTGTTTTTTGTTTGTTTGTTTTGTTTTGTTTTGTTTTGCTTTATTTTTCATAGGGTTTACATTAAATATAACACACTCATACACTGGACATACTATTCCCTTTTAATAATATTTATAGAACTAAGACTTGCTAACCAAGGTGGAAAATGAAAATCTTCCAAGTTATCAATTCTGTCCATTTGCAATGGGCCAAAATAATTCAATTATGATGGACACCAATACTTTCTTTGTGGAGCTAACATATAACATGAATGGAAGGATTTTTATAATGGACAAGCAGTCTTGAGTAGTTGAAGCAATGCTAGATCTGGATTCACTAGACACTTGTCTTTGAATTTAAGATCTGATGCTTCTGACTACAACAATTTATTTACCTGCTCTCAAAATCTTTACCCATGAAAAGCAACAGAGCATGGAGTGCCAAATTTTGAATCAGGAAAGCCTGAATTCAAATTCAAACTCAATCCTTAAAAGAATCTTGGATCAAAGAACCCTAGTGTTGTATCAAAGTTCAGATGAATGATATAACCCAAAGTCAAGATTTAAGTATAATATCCTGTAACCCTGAGTCAAGGGTACTCAAAGTTCCACAGATTGCTTTTTCATGGACTGGAATAGATTCAGTTTTTTTAAAGACCCTAACAAAATCGAAACTCAGACACAATCTGGGAAACTCTCTGAATATCACTTAACCTTTATCTACCTCAGTTTCTTCAAGTATAAAATGTGAATAATAAGAGCACAAATGCTGTAGAGTTACTGTGAGGGCAAGGATGAGATAATATTTGTAAAGTAATTCAAAAATCTTAATGCACTATAACAATTTATTAGTTATTATTATATAACATATTTCCTTGAATCAGTACTTAAATAATAACATTGTGTAAGAATCAGTCAATAAAACAGATTCACCACACTACTGATCAGAAAACTGAAAATTAAGACAACTCTGAGATACCACTACACACCTGTCACATTGGCTAAGATGACAGGAACAAGTAATGATGAATGTTGGAGGGGATGTGGGAAAACTGGGACATCCAGATGATGCATTGCTGGTGGAGTTGTGAAAGAATCCAAACATTCTGGAGAGCAATCTGGAACTATGCCCAAAAAGTTATCAAACTGTGCATACCCTTTGATCCAGCAATGCTGCTATTGAGCTTATATCCCAAAGAAATACTAAAGAGCAGAAAGGGACCTGTATGTGCCAAAATGTTTGGGGCAGCTCTTTTTGTTGTAGCTAGAAACTGGAAGATGAATGGATGTCCATCAATTGGAGAATGGTTGGGTAAATTGTGGTATATGAAGGTTATGGAATATTGTTGCTCTGTAAGAAATGACCAGCGGGAGGAATACAGAGAGGCCTGGAGAGACTTAACATCAACTGATGCTGAGTGAAATGAATAGAATCAGAAGATCTCTGTACACTTCAATGCTGTATGAGGATGTATTCTGATGGAAGTGGAAATCTTCAACATAAAGAAGACCCAACTCACTTCCAGTTGATCAATGATGGACAGAAACAACTACACCCAGAGAAGGAACACTGGGAAGCGAATGTAAATTGTTAGCACTACTGTCTATCTACCCAGGTTACTTATACCTTCGTGTTAGGATTACTAAGTGAGAACTGAGGTTGTCTGGATAGTTACAAGGTGAGAACTCAGGTTGACTTGATAAGAGGGGGCAAGCTCATTGGCTGAGGTGGTTCTTCCCAGAAGCCCTTGCATTATCCCACGCCCATTCTCTGGGAGAATAAAAGAGAGGACAGCACTGGGCGCAGAGCAGATCGGCCTGGAGAAGGATAAGAGCTGGAGGAGATTCAGAGCCACGATTCAAGAAGGAAGACTCTCTGCATTACATCAGGCCTGACGGGGCTCTCTGCAGGAAGGGAAGTCACTTCTTTGGACAAGAGTTAACAGCAACTGCCTGGAGACAACGGTTCGTTACAAGAAGAAGAATCTGTCTGAGAGATTTGAGTAGACACAGCAGATCTCTTCCCAGAGAGCGATCCAGCAGCTTCTGGAGACGACAGCTCGCTACATTTGGCGTCCACACGTGGGGCAAGGACTTTTGCTTATTCTGACAAGAGGAGCTAGACCAGACCTTCGCAATTTGGCACCCGAACAGGGACAGACATGGTCCTGATTCCAGTGGAAAAGCCTCCCATCCAGATCTCAGTCTCTCTGACCCTGAACCGTGAGTAACGAGGAAACTTTGTTAAAGATTAAGTGAGCATACTAATAGATAAATAAGGAACTTAACTTATTAAGGGCTAAACCAGGAATCTCTTATAGTGAAATGGGGCAAACACCTTCTGTTCAAGGAAAATGTTTGGAGAGCATCATCAAGGTTATGAAAAGCCAAGGATTGATTATAATTTTAGAGGAGATTACTGAACTTTTAAGAACTGTGAAGGTTATATGTCCTTCTTTTTCTCTGGAAAAAGAATTGGATCCAGATGAGTGGAAATTAGTAGGAGAGCAATTAGGTGAACACTACAATTGCTTTTGTGACATTTTGCCCTTTGGTTCCAGACCAAACTCAGTTTCCAAAGATACAATTCATACCTACAATTTAATCCAAATGGCTTTAAAAAATGTTATTCTAAAGGAAGAGATGAAGGAGCAAAATGGGGAGGTGTCAACTAAACTAGGTGAAAAGGATGAATCAGATAACAATGAAGTAAAGTACAATTCTGAGCAACAGCAACAGGAGCACCTCCCATCTCCTCCCTCAATTAACCCTTCATGGGTGGAGCAAGAAGGAGGAGAGGAAGAGGCAGAAACACAAACAGAATTGTCTGTGAAGCAGTCTAAGCCTATGACAAGATTAGAAAAAGCATTGGTTAAAGCTAAAAAAGAAGGACAGGATATAAGTGATTTTATACATGCATATCCTGTGATTGAAAATATTGATTCTGTAGGTCATAAAATGAGAAGATATGCACCTTTAGATTTGAATAAAATTAAGGATTTGAAAAAAGGTTGTACCCTTTATGGGACTACATCAGCTTATGTCAAAATGTTACTAGATGGTTTGTCTTATGAAGTCCTAACCCCGAATGATTGGAAATCCATAGCAAGGATATGCCTGGAACCTGGAGAAAATTTATTATGGCTTGCGGAATTTCATGAATTATGTAAAATTCAAGTCAGATGCAATTTGGAAATAGGAGTTAACACACAATTCACTTTTGAGCACTTGGCTGGTGAAGGTCGGTATGGAGAGAATTCGGAACAGATTAATTATACCATGACAATATATGAGCAAATTGCTAAGGCTGCAATAAAAGCTTGGGGTGTCCTTCCTGGACAGAAAGATCGTGGAGAGGCTTTCACTAAAATACAGCAAGGTCCCAATGAACCTTTTGCAGATTTTGTGGGACGTTTGCAAACTGCTGTCAAAAGAACTATTGGAGAAAATTCAGCTACAGAAATAATGACCAGACATCTGGCTAAGGAAAATGCCAACGAGATTTGCAAAAGAATTATATGGGGATTAGACAAAGATGCTCCTTTAGAGGAGATCATAAGACGTTGTGCTACAGTGGGAACAAATGCTTTTTACACCCGGACAACGATGAATGTGGAAAGACAGGGTCCCTCCTGGCAAGGGCCTTCTAGAGAAACTCGGAGATGTTTTCAATGTGGAAAAATTGGACATCTAAGAGCTCAGTGTAGGTATGGAGATACAGTGAGAAGACAGGGTGAGAGAAGACCTAAAACCCCATGTCCAAAATGCAACAGAGGACTCCATTGGGCATCAGAGTGTAGAATAATTCAGGGAAATGGGATGAGGGGCCCAGGTCCAGGGCCCCAGGCAAAAAAGACTTGGGGCATGATGGCAGCTGATGTTACACCTAAAGAGCCTTTAGAAGGCCAGGACTCTGATTTAATCAATCAGCAGAAAAGCAATCACATGGTAGAAAGGGATTACCTGATAAGTGAGCCAAAAGGCAATCAGATTGCAAAAATGGATTACACTTGGGGAGAATACAGGCCTTTTAAACCAACAGGGCTGTGCCCAGTGCAAACAACTCCAATGTAATTGTCAGATGATGAGAAGAGATTTAGAAAGTGGTAAATAGAAGGAAATTAGATAGGTTAAATGCCTGGGAGAGAGGGTTTGCTTGTATTTCTTCAGCAGGAGAAGGAATCAGATGGGTGCCAACGAGTCGTATTCGCCTTGTCCATCAGAGAGAGACAGAAAAAGAGAAAGACCTCAAAATAAAGGAGAAGATCTAAGAAACATCTGACACTGAAAGAGCATGGATAATAAGAAGACTGTTAAAGAACTTTAAAAACCAGCAGGAATCATTGGACTTCCTCACACAAGATGAGACTAATGGACAATGGACTTATGGACATTTATAAATTTTCAATTTATGATTATGTTATATACTTCTAGCATGTGTTATGTTACTATGTTACTATGTGCTTATGTAATTTATGTAATTATCTGTAATACTTCCCATATTGATGGATTTATGTTTCAAGGTCATTTATGTAATTATCTGTAATACTTCCCATATTGATGGATTTATGTTTCAAGGTCATGACTGTCCTATGTTCTAAATCAAAAGAAAGGGGGAGATGTTAGGATTACTAAGTGAGAACTGAGGTTGTCTGGATAGTTACAAGGTGAGAACTCAGGTTGACTTGATAAGAGGGGGCAAGCTCATTGGCTGAGGTGGTTCTTCCCAGAAGCCCTTGCATTATCCCACGCCCATTCTCTGGGAGAATAAAAGAGAGGACAGCACTGGGCGCAGAGCAGATCGGCCTGGAGAAGGATAAGAGCTGGAGGAGATTCAGAGCCACGATTCAAGAAGGAAGACTCTCTGCATTACATCAGGCCTGACGGGGCTCTCTGCAGGAAGGGAAGTCACTTCTTTGGACAAGAGTTAACAGCAACTGCCTGGAGACAACGGTTCGTTACAAGAAGAAGAATCTGTCTGAGAGATTTGAGTAGACACAGCAGATCTCTTCCCAGAGAGCGATCCAGCAGCTTCTGGAGACGACAGCTCGTTACACCTTCGGAACCCAATTCTTAATGTGCAACAAGAAAATTGGATTTACACCCCTATATTGTATCTAGGTTATACTGTAACACATGTAACATGTATGGGATTACCTGTCATCTAGGGGAAGGAGGGGAAAATTTAGAAAAATGAATATGAGGGATAATTTTATAAAAAAATACTCATGCATATATACTGTCACAATTTTTTTATAATTATAAAATTAATAATAAAAAAAAAAAAAAACAGATTCACCAGTAGGAAACCAGTCATGATATGGTACTTTGTTGCAGTTATCATTATCACCACCACCACCATCATCATCACCATCATCTTATAGTTTTATTATGAAATTGTTAATTAGATAATTTCTTAACCATTAAGATGGTACACAAGTGTCTATTTGTCCATGGGCTTCAGAACACTCAGTTATCTTGCTTGTTTTTTTTTTTCCCCAGATATCCATATTTTCTTAGAAAATGAATTACTCAGAGATGTTTAACAAATATAACCCTCTCTTTCTGGGGAACAAATGTTTTCTTTAGAAAAGGAGAAATATGGGCACATTTGGGGTGCTTTGGTATTACAGGGCTAGATTCTGTTCTGGCATAATTTATATAATAAATTATTGACACTCATGAATAAACAGCCTTGAGTTGCAAAATAATAAAAAACAACTGATTTGGTTTTATATGTTACTCTGTTCTGTAACAGATGCCTATAAAAGTTGCTCATTTTTGCCTAGATCTTTAGTCATTTCTGTAAAAATTGCACTTTATTTTCTTATAATTCAAAAGTAAATGAATGGAAGCACAAAAGTTACCTACTTTTGCTACTCAAACAATCATGACCAGAACCAAAAAAGGTTGATTTTAGGTTTTTTTTTTTTTTTTTTTTTTTTTTTTTTGAGAATGTATAGTATTATATTGTTAAAGCATGTGGAAAAAACTTTTTGTTGGGTTTCTTTTCAGGAAATTCCCTTCCCTTTCACTTCTTTCTTACCAATTTTCCCGAATCTCTGGACTTTGCCTGTGGCATTGAGCTACCTTATCCTCTGGAAAATCCCACTGACATTCCATCCTCTCTCTCCTACTGGTGAGTTTCTTCTTTAACATTTTTTAAAGAATTGTCCAGGGCAGTCATCTTTCAGTCCATTCTTTTCTCTCTATGCCCCCAACTTTCCAGAAGTTTTTGATCCATAGAAATATTAATATTGTTCAGATTTTTGTAGTAACTGATAGAGAATTTTACCAAATTGTAATATACCATTCTATTCATAGAATAATAGATATAGAAATAGAAGGCATATTAAAATTCATCTTATCCAATCCTTTCACTTAATAGTGTCTTGGATCAGAGAACCCAAGTGTCTTACCAAAAGTCAGATGGATAGTATAATCCAAAGTCAGGATTTAATCACAATGCCCTGTAACACTGCGTTAAGGATACTTAAACTTCAACAGATTGCTTTCTCATCCAATAGAATAGATACATTTTTTTAAAGACCCTAACAATATAATAAAAACTTCGGGGCATTCTACCATGCTGGCAAGATTTCAATCCATGAGCAGGTCATATACTGTATCAGACTCAGCAAAATTGGTCACAAGGGAGTACTTTTTTCAGCCACAACAACTCATAAAGTCACCTGCTACTACTTAAGTGATAGAATAACTTGAAATCCAGGAAAAGGGGAAATTCATACTGATAAAGTGGGGCCTCACAAATTGGACAATGGTTTGCCACCAATTATGCTCTAAGATTTCAAAACTTTAAGCAATATGTAAATGTGTGATGAATATCTGGTTTTGTTAGTATAGATAAATCTTGGTATAGGAACTGCTTACCAATGCAGATCATTATCTGTCTATAATTTAAATCATAAAAACTCCAATAACTTACCCTAATTTCTTCAAAGCTAAATGACTTAACTAGGGTCACACATATGCTAAACATCAGAGACAGGGTTTGAATCTATGTCTTTGTGATAGCAGGCCCAGAATTCTATCCTTTTCAGACAGCCTTAACTGAAAGATGAAAAGACACAAGTGGCACAGTGGATAGAATGTTAAAACCCAAGTCGGGATGACCTGAATTTGAAATCTTGTCTCAGATACTTACTATGCAGTCCTACATAAGTAACTTTATTTTGATCTACTTCAGTTTTCTCATCTATTAAATGAGAATATAACACTTACCAACTAAGGTTATTGTGAGGATCAAATGAAATAACATACACAAATGAGTTTGTTAACCTTAAAATGCAATAAATGTGATTATTAATAATGATATGCCTTTATTGTTATTGCTAGTATTAATATTTTTACACAGGAAAACAACTGCATTCTCTATAATTCTTCCCACTAACATTGCAAGGTAACATGTTCCCTCTAGAAACAAAATGTTGCTGATGTTTTTGAACAATGGGCTCGGCTCTATCCTTCCTCTTTCCTCTTCTCTCTGTCTTCATTTCTGTATCTATGCAAAAAGCGATATTTTAAAAATCATTTCTATTGATTATTTGTATAAACATGTAGAAACGATTCCCTTCTTTAAATCAGAGATGGAAATGAAGACAGTTTATTTTCCCTAACTTGTGGTGGCTGAGGTAAAAGGGAAACTGTAATTGGTAATCTTGTCTTATAAAAAAGCCATAAACACTGTAGATGGATGAGATATCCTGTTGTGAAGGAGGCAAAAGACATAGATATACCAATTCATGAATGAAAAATAGAAGCAGAGAGCTCTATGGAACCTAAAAGAGATAACTCTAAGAGCAATGTCAATAAAGGAAAATAGATGGCTCTCAGACCTTTTGTATTTTGGTCTAAAAACTGTCACACTACTGGATATGGTTACACCTCTTCTGGTCAATAATGGCCATTATATCCATCCCAATGCTTCTCCTAAAACCTGAGAGCTAATGTTACCCTCTACCATAAACCTGTCTTCCCCTGTCTTCCCAGGTCCCTGATGTCCCTTTCCCCAGCCATTGCATTTTACACCATTGAGCCTTGTCTTATGTGAGTTAAACACACAATAATGAAGACTTATTGATTTGTGCATTACTAGCATGTCTGGTTCTTTACAACAATCTTGGAAATAGATTAGGGCTTGCACCAATCTCACACATATATCCAATTCCATTGACCCAGTAGAATATTACTCAAATCCAAAAGAGCAATATCTTATACCCAGAAAGTATACAATTGCTGTAAAAACATGTTTGCTTTTTAGTCCCACTTGAAAAACATTTAATTTCTTTTATTAAAATTTTCAATAGTATTATATATTTTTCTAAATACATGTAAAGATAGTTTCCAAAGTTCATTTTTGGAAGACTTTGTGTTCCAATTTTTTCTCTCTCCTTTTTTTACCTCCTTTTTTTACCTCCTCCCACTCCAAGATAGCAGGTAACCTGTTATGGACAATTTTTTTTTATTATATATATATATATATTTTGTAATATTATCCTTTGTATTCATTTTTCCAAATTACCCCCCCTCCCTCTATTCCCTCCCCCCGACGACAGGCAATACCATACATTTTACATGTGTTACAATATAGTCTAAGTACAGTACATGTGTGTGAATATCATTTTCTTGTTGCACAATAAACATTAGAATCCGAAGGTACATGCAACCTGGGCAGACAGATATTAGTGCTAACAATTTACATTCCCCTCCCAGTGTTTCTTCTCTGGGTGTAGCTACCTCTGTCCATCATTGATCAACTGGAAGTGAGTTGGATCTTCTTTATGTTGAAGATTTCCACTTCCATCAGAATACATCCTCGTACAGTATTGTTGTTGAAGTGTACAGTGATCTTCTGGTTCTGCTCATTTCACTCAGCATCAGTTGATTTAAGTCTCTCCAACCCTCTCTGTATTCCTCCTGCTGGTCATTTCTTACCGAGCAATAATATTCCATAACTTTCATATACCACAATTTACCCAACCATTCTCCAACTGATGGACATCCATTCATCTTCCAGCTTCTAGCCACTATGAAAAGGGCTGCCACAAACATTTTGGCACATATATGTCTCTTTCCGCTCTTTAGTATTTCTTTGGGATATAATCCCAGTAGTAGAGCTGCTGGGTCAAAGGGTATGCACAGTTTGATAACTTTTTGGGCATAATTCCAGATTGCTCTCCAGAATGGCTGGATTCTTTCACAACTCCACCAGCAATGTATTAGTGTCCCAATTTCCCCACATCCCCTCCAACATTTGTCATTATTTGTTCCTGTCATCTTAGCCAATCTGACAGGTGTGTAGTGGTATCTCAGAGTGGTCTTAATTTGCATTTCTCTGATCAGTAGTGATTTGGAACACTCTTTCATGTGAGTGGATATAGTTTCAATTTCTTCCTCTGAGAATTGTCTGTTCATATCCTTTGACCATTTATCAATTGGAGAATGGTTCAGTTTCTTATAAATTATGGTCAGTTCTCTATATATATTGTCAGAACCTTTGTTTTTAAAAATATTTTCCCAATTTGTTACTTCCCTTCTAATCTTGTTTGCATTAGTATTATTTGTACAGAAACTTTTTAGTTTGATGTAATCAAAATCTTCTATTTTGTGATCAATAATGATCTCTAGTTCTCCTCTGGTCATAAATTCCTTCCTCCTCCACAAGTCTGAGAGGTAGATTATCCTCTGTTCCTCTAATCTATTTATTATCTCCCTCTTTATGCCTAAATCATGGACCCATTTTGATCTTATCTTGGTATATGGTGTTAAGTGTGGATCCATATCTAATTTCTGCCATACTAATTTCCAGTTTTCCCAACAGTTTTTTCCGAATAATGGATTTTTATCCCTAATGTTGGAATCTTTGGGTTTGTCAAAGATTAGATTGCTATAGATGTACCCTTTTTTGTCCTTTGTATCTAATCTGTTCCACTGATCTACCGGTCTATTTCTTAGCCAATACCAAATGGTTTTGGTGACTGCTGCTATATAATATAGCTTTAGATCAGGTACACTTAGACCACCTTCCTCTGAGTTTTTTTTCATTAGTTCCCTTGCAATTCTTGACCTTTTATTCTTCCATATGAATTTTGTTGTTATTTTTTCTAGGTCATTAAAATAGTTTCTTGGGAGTCTGATTGGTATAGCACTAAATAAATAGATTAGTTTGGGGAGTATTGTCATCTTTATTATATTCGCTCGGCCTATCCAAGAGCACTGAATGTCTTTCCAATTATTTAAATCTGATTTTATTTTTGTGGCAAGTGTTTTGTAATTTTTCTCATATAATTCCTGACTTTTCTTTGGTAGATGGATTCCCAAATATTTTATACTATCAACATTTGTTTGGAATGGAATTTCTCTTTGTATCTCTTGCTGTTGCATTTTGTTAGTGATATATAAAAATGCCGAGGATTTATGTGGATTTATTTTGTATCCTGCCACATTGCTGAAATTTTGAATTATTTCTAGTAGCTTTTTAGCAGAGTCTTTGGGGTTCTCTAAGTATACCATCATGTCATCTGCAAAAAGTGATAGTTTAATTTCCTCATTTCCTACTCTAATTCCCTTGAATCTCTTTCTCGGCTCTTATTGCCGAGGCTAGCGTTTCTAGTACTATATTGAATAGTAATGGTGATAGTGGGCAACCTTGTTTCACTCCTGATCTTACTGGGAAAGGTTGCAGTTTATTTCTATTGCATATTATGCTTACTGACGGTCTTAAATATATACTCCTGATTATTCTAAGGAATAATCCATTTATTCCTATACTCTCAAGAGTTTTTTAGTAGGAATGGATGTTGGATTTTTTCAAATGCTTTTTCTGCATCTATTGAGATGATCATATGGTTCTTATTAATTTGATTATTAATATGGTCAATTATATTAATAGTTTTCCTAATATTAAACCAGCCCTGCATTCCTGGAATAAATCCTACTTGATCATAGTGTATTATCTTGGAGATGATTTTCTGAAGTCTTTTTGCTAATATCTTATTTAAGATTTTAGCATCAATATTCATTAAGGAGATTGGTCTATAATTTTCTTTCTCAGTTTTCGATCTACCAGGTTTAGGTATCAGTACCATGTCTGTGTCATAAAAGGAATTTGGTAGGACTCCTTCATCCCCTATTTTTTCAAATAATTTATATAACATTGGGGCTAATTGTTCTTTAAATGTTTGGTAGAATTCACATGTGAATCCATCTGGCCCTGGGGATTTTTTCCTGGGGAGTTGATTAATAGCTTGTTCTATTTCTTTTTCTGAAATGGGACTATTTAAGCAATTTATCTCCTCCTCTGTTAATCTAGGGAGCCTATATTTTTTTTTTCTTTTTCTTTTTTTTTCTTTTTAATTTTTTTTATTATATATATATATTTTATAATATTATCCCTTGTATTCATTTTTCCAAATTGCCCCCCCTCCCTCTATTCCCTCCCCCCGACGACAGGCAATACCATACATTTTACATGTGTTACAATATAGTCTAAGTACAATACATGTGTGTGAATATCATTTTCTTGTTGCACAATAAACATTAGAATCCGAAGGTACATGCAACCTGGGCAGACAGATATTAGTGCTAACAATTTACATTCCCCTCCCAGTGTTTCTTCTCTGGGTGTATCTACCTCTGTCCATCATTGATCAACTGGAAGTGAGTAGGATCTTCTTTATGTTGAAGATTTCCACTTCCATCAGAATACATCCTCATACAGTATTGTTGTTGAAGTGTACAGTGATCTTCTGGTTCTGCTCATTTCACTCAGCATCAGTTGATTTAAGTCTCTCCAACCCTCTCTGTATTCCTCCTGCTGGTCATTTCTTACTGAGCAATAATATTCCATAACTTTCATATACCACAATTTACCCAACCATTCTCCAACTGATGGACATCCATTCATCTTCCAGTTTCTAGCTACAACAAAAAGAGCTGCCACAAACATTTTGGCACATATATGTCTCTTTCCGCTCTTTAGTATTTTCTTTGGGATATAATCCCAGTAGTAGCGCTGCTGGGTCAAAGGGTATGCACAGTTTGATAACTTTTTGGGTATAATTCCAGATTGCTCTCCAGAATGGCTGGATTCTTTCACAACTCCACCAGCAATGTATTAGTGTCCCAATTTCCCCACATCCCCTCCAACATTTGTCATTATTTGTTCCTGTCATCTTAGCCAATCTGACAGGTGTGTAGTGGTATCTCAGAGTGGTCTTAATTTGCATTTCTCTGATCAGTAGTGATTTGGAACACTCTTTCATGTGAGTGGATATAGTTTCAATTTCTTCCTCTGAGAATTGTCTGTTCATATCCTTTGACCATTTATCAATTGGAGAATGGTTTGGTTTCTTATAAATTATGGTCAGTTCTCTATATATTTTGGAAATGAGACCTTTGTCAGAACCTTTGTTTTTAAAAATATTTTCCCAATTTGTTACTTCCCTTCTAATCTTGTTTGCATTAGTATTATTTGTACAGAAACTTTTTAGTTTGATGTAATCAAAATCTTCTATTTTGTGATCAATAATGATCTCTAGTTCTCCTCTGGTCATAAATTCCTTCCTCCTCCACAAGTCTGAGAGGTAGATTATCCTCTGTTCCTCTAATCTATTTATTATCTCCCTCTTTATGCCTAAATCATGGACCCATTTTGATCTTATCTTGGTATATGGTGTTAAGTGTGGATCCATATCTAATTTCTGCCATACTAATTTCCAGTTTTCCCAACAGTTTTTTCCGAATAATGAATTTTTATCCCTAATGTTGGAATCTTTGGGTTTGTCAAAGATTAGATTGCTATAGATGTACCCTTTTTTGTCCTTTGTATCTAATCTGTTACACTGATCTACCGGTCTATTTCTTAGCCAATACCAAATGGTTTTGGTGACTGCTGCTATATAATATAGCTTTAGATCAGGTACACTTAGACCACCTTCCTCTGAGTTTTTTTTCATTAGTTCCCTTGCAATTCTTGACCTTTTATTCTTCCATATGAATTTTGTTGTTATTTTTTCTAGGTCATTAAAATAGTTTCTTGGGAGTCTGATTGGTATAGCACTAAATAAATAGATTAGTTTGGGGAGTATTGTCATCTTTATTATATTCGCTCGGCCTATCCAAGAGCACTGAATGTCTTTCCAATTATTTAAATCTGATTTTATTTTTGTGGCAAGTGTTTTGTAATTTTTCTCATATAATTCCTGACTTTTCTTTGGTAGATGGATTCCCAAATATTTTATACTATCAACATTTGTTTGGAATGGAATTTCTCTTTGTATCTCTTGCTGTTGCATTTTGTTAGTGATATATAAAAATGCCGAGGATTTATGTGGATTTATTTTGTATCCTGCCACTTTGCTGAAATTTTGAATTATTTCTAGTAGCTTTTTAGCAGAGTCTTTGGGGTTCTCTAAGTATACCATCATGTCATCTGCAAAAAGTGATAGTTTAATTTCCTCATTTCCTACTCTAATTCCTTGAATCTCTTTCTCGGCTCTTATTGCCGAGGCTAGCGTTTCTAGTACTATATTGAATAGTAATGGTGATAGTGGGCAACCTTGTTTCACTCCTGATCTTACTGGGAAAGGTTGCAGTTTATTTCTATTGCATATTATGCTTACTGACGGTCTTAAATATATACTCCTGATTATTCTAAGGAATAATCCATTTATTCCTATACTCTCAAGAGTTTTTAGTAGGAATGGATGTTGGATTTTGTCAAATGCTTTTTCTGCATCTATTGAGATGATCATATGGTTCTTATTAATTTGATTATTAATATGGTCAATTATATTAATAGTTTTCCTAATATTAAACCAGCCCTGCATTCCTGGAATAAATCCTACTTGATCATAGTGTATTATCTTGGAGATGATTTTCTGAAGTCTTTTTGCTAATATCTTATTTAAGATTTTAGCATCAATATTCATTAAGGAGATTGGTCTATAATTTTCTTTCTCAGTTTTCGATCTACCAGGTTTAGGTATCAGTACCATGTCTGTGTCATAAAAGGAATTTGGTAGGACTCCTTCATCCCCTATTTTTTCAAATAATTTATATAACATTGGGGCTAATTGTTCTTTAAATGTTTGGTAGAATTCACATGTGAATCCATCTGGCCCTGGGGATTTTTTCCTGGGGAGTTGATTAATAGCTTGTTCTATTTCTTTTTCTGAAATGGGACTATTTAAGCAATTTATCTCCTCCTCTGTTAATCTAGGGAGCCTATATTTTTGGAGGAAGTCATCCATTTCACTTAAGTTATCAAATTTATTGGCATAAAGTTGGGCAAAGTAACTCCTTATTATTTCTCTAATTTCCTCTTCATTGGTGGAAAGATCCCCCTTTTCATTTGTAAGACTATCAATTTGATTTTCCTCTTTCTTTTTTTTGATCAAATTTACCAAAGGTTTATCTATTTTATTGGCTTTTTCATAAAACCAACTCTTGGTTTTATTTATTAATTCAATAGTTTTTTTACTTTCAATTTTATTGATTTCTCCTTTTAATTTTTGTATTTCGAGTTTAATTTTTGGTTGGGGGTTTATAATTTGGTCTTTTTCTAGCCTTTTAAGTTGTAAGCCCAATTCGTTAATCTTCTCTTTCTCAATTTTCTTCAAATAAGCCTCTAAAGATATAAAATTTCCCCTTATTACCGCTTTAGCTGCATCCCAAAGATTTTGATATGATGTCTCATCATTATCATTATCTTGGGTGAAATTGTTAATTGTTTCTATAATTTGCTCTTTCACCCAGTCATTCTTTAAGATGAGATTATTCAGTTTCCAATTACTTTTTGGTCTATTTACCCCTAACTTTTTACTGAATGTAGCTTTTATTGCATTGTGATCTGAGAAGAAGGCATTTATTATTTCTGCCTTCCTACATTTAATTTTGAGATCTTTATGTCCTAGTATATGGTCAATTTTTGTATAGGATCCATGAACTGCTGAGAAGAAAGTATATTCCTTCCTATTGCCATTCAGTTTTCTCCAAAGGTCTATCATACCTAGTTTTTCTAATGTTCTATTTACTTTTTTAATTTCTTTCTTGTTTGTTTTGTGGTTTGATTTGTCTAAATCTGAGAGTGCAAGGTTGAGATCTCCCACTATTATAGTTTTACTGTCTATTTCTTCTTGCAGTTCTCTTAACTTTTCCTTTAGAAAGTTAGATGCTATACCACTTGGTGCATATATGTTTAGTATTGATATGGCTTCATTATTTATGCTACCTTTCAGCAGGATATAGTTTCCTTCCTTATCTTTTTTAACGAGATCTACTTCTGCTTTTGCTTGATCTGAGATAAGGATAGCTACCCCTGCTTTTTTGGCTTTACCTGAAGCATAATAGGCTCTGTTCCAACCTTTTACCTTTACTCTGTATGTATCTCCCTGCTTTAAGTGTGTTTCCTGTAGGCAACATATTGTAGGGTTCTGCTTTTTGATCCAATCTACTATCCGTCTCCGTTTGATGGGATCGTTCATCCCATTTACATTTACAGTTAAAATTACTAATTCTGTATTTCCTGCCATCGTATTATCCCCAGATTATGCTTTTTTCCCTTGACCCCCCTGATCCCCCTCCCCGATATTTAATTTACAGACCCCCCTTGTGACGCGCAACCCTCCCTCTTTTTTTTTTTTTTTTTAGGATCCCTCCCCCCTCCCTCCAAGTCCCTTCACTTATTCTCCTTTTCCTTTCCCCTTTTCCTCTCCCCCCTTTTAATGAGGTGAGAGAAAATTCTCTGAAAAACAAATATGTTAATTATTTACTCTTTGAGCCTCTTCTGATGAGAGTAAGATTCACACAATGATTCTCCCCCTCACTAAGTTCCCTCAGATATGGTGTATTTTCTATGTCTCTTCCTGGGATGTAGTTTCCCTCTTTTTATCACTCCTTCCCCTTTTTCTGAACCGACCTCCTTCCCTTTACTACACCCCCCTTTTTTTTCTTTTATATCAGTAAAATCAAATTATCCTTGAGTATTTTTTATATACCCACAACAGAGTTACAGTTCTCAAGGGTTCTGTGTACCTTTTTCTGTTTCTCTTCAGTCTTGTGGATGTAGATCAAATTTTTTGTTTAAGTCTGGTTTTTTTCTTAGAAACATATAGAATTCCTCTGTTTCATTGAATGACCATCTTCTTCCATGGAAAAAGATGCTAAACTTAGCTGGGTAGTTCATTCTTGGTTGCAGTCCTTGATCTTTTGCCTTACGGAATATCAGGTTCCAGGCCCTTCTATCTTTTAATGTGGAGGCAGCCAGATCTTGGGTGACCCTTATTGTGGCACCTTGGTATTTAAATTGTTTTTTTCTAGCTGCTTGCAGGATTTTCTCCTTTGTGTGGTAATTCTGCAGCTTAGCCACAATATTCCGTGGTGTTCTTTTTTTAGGGTCTATTTCAGAAGGAGTTCGATGAATTCTTTCCACATCTACTTTCCCTTCTGTTTCTATTATCTCTGGACAGTTCTCTTTGATAATTTCCTGTAAAATAGAATCTAGGCTCTTTTTTTGGTCATAGTTTTCTGGAAGTCCAATAATCCGCAGATTATCTCTCCTAGATCTATTTTCCAGGTCTATAGATTTTCCCAGTAAGTATTTGACGTTGTTCTCCAGCTTCTCATTTTTTTTTGTTTTGTTTGACTGATTCTTGGGTTCTCTGTGAATCATTCATTTCTATTTGTTCCATCCTGACTTTTAAGGAGTTATTTTCTTCTTTCACAGTTTTTAGTTCTTTTTGTAAATGCCCAATTTCGTTTTTAAATGAATTATTTTGCTCTATTGAATTTTTTTCCATTTCCCTAATTTTTTTTTTTGAGAATTATTTTCTTTTTCCAATTCAGAAATTCTATTTTCTTGAGACTTTTTTATCTTTTCCAATTCAGAAATCCTACTTTCCTGTGTTTTTTTAACCTTTTCTAATTCACTAATTTTGTTTCCCTGCATCTCCTGTGAATTCTTTATTTTTTCCAACTCCAATTTCAGGACGTTGTTATTCTCTATCATAACTTCCCTTTCTTTTCCCCATTTTTCTTCGATCTCCCTCAATTTTTTAAGAGCTTCTTCTAGGAGAGAGTTATGTGATGGGGGGCAGGAATCGTTCCCCTTTAGGTTGTTATCTTCTGAATCTTTGCTGTTAACTTCCTCGGGGTTGGATACCCGCTCTTTCTCTGTATAGAAGGAATCTATAGTTTTTCTAGCTTTTTTGCTCATACTTAAAAAATGTTTTGGGGTCTGTCCCTGGGGTAGGAAATTATTTACTTCTTTACCAGCTTCCTCCCAGACCGGATGGATGCAGCGGCCCCTGCGCCGGAGCTAAGATAGAGCTCTGGGAGAGAGTTCCCCACCCCCTCCCTGGAAGTGCCTCAGAGGTGATTAGCACTACTGTGCTTCGAGGGCGTAGAATAGTGAAGACAGCAAGAAGCTCAGCCTATGTGTCCGGGTGGGGAGTGGATGTCTGCAGCAGGTGACGTGAGAAGCCCCTGCGCTCAAACTGGAAGTGTCTGCCAGAAACTGCGGTCCCTAGTTCAAAGGTTCCGCTTCTCTGGGACTTCCTGGAGCTGAGTTCCACTCCCTCCAGCTAAGCCAGGCAGTGTGTGTTGCCTTGGGCCGTATCCACCCACTTGTCAGTCTCTTAACTATTCTCAGGAGGTAGCTGAGGCCACACCCCCTGGTGCCAAGTCTGTTGAGTCACCCCCAGGATCGGGGAAAATCTAATCTGAGTTTTAAAATATTTTGGCTTTCTCTTCTGAACTGCTAAATAATTAGCAGAGAAGAGCTAACAGCCTGTGCCAGATTCCTTTACCTCAGTGGCTTCTCTGATCCCAGAGCCCTTCCCAGCGCAATGGGCGCAGTGTGCCCCTACCCCACCGTCTGCGCTGGTCTTTCTTATTCCTCCCCTGAGAACTGACCTTTCCTGTTGAAACTCCAGATTCTCTTCAGCTGGTAAGTCGTGCTTCCAGTCCTTGTGGTATCTGTCAGTCCTGAGCTAATTTTGAGACTTAATTTATCTAATTGGTTGTGAGGGAGTGAGGACGTTCACTGAGTCGTGTGTTTCTTCTCCGCCATCTTGGCTCCGCCCACTTAATTTCAACCAATCAACAACTGTTTATTAAATAAGGAGAGAGATTTAAGAATATCATGAATGATCTCAAATAGTTTTGTGTCATTTTGAACAAGCACAAAGTATCACCTTGGAGAGACTCAACTTGGTATAGTAAACAAAAAGAAATCCTTAGATGAGATCAAGTATCTTCCTTAATATATATTTGAGGTAGGTTCTTGATAGTTTTTTAGCCTCTAATTTTCTGTGCTACTTAGTTCTCTAAGACTAAGACTTTTCATACACTCAAACACATACACAAATACGCATAATTTATTTTGTTCTAATATTGAAAAGTTCCCTCATAAGAGAATTCTATAGTAATCTCCCTCCTTCCAGTTATGGAAATACAAAGACAAAGAAGTAAATCATTTAATATTAAAGAATATTCATTCTATTGGACTATGTGACTTGTCTGAATATTATATTTGTCTATGCATCAATTATATTCTATCAGTACAATGTTAACTTTTGGGGGTTAGACATACATTTTTGTTTACATTTTTACTACTCTTGATAAATATTTATTGAAATGACTTATTAGAAAGCCACAAGTTTTGGGCTGATGCATGTATTAAGGAATAAACTTGAGATAATGATGAATGTTAGAAGGGATGTGAGAAAACCAGGACACTAATATATTGTTGGTGGAGTTGTGAACTGATTCAACCATTCTGGAGATTTTGGAACTATATCCAAACAGCTAACAAACTGTACATACCCTTTGACCCAGCAGTGTTTCTATTGGGCATCAGTTGGGGAATGTCTGATTGAGTTATAGTATAAGAATTTTATGGAATATTATTATTCTATAAAAAATGATCAGCTGGATGATTTCAGAGAGGTCTGTAGAGGCTTTCACCAGCCGAGGCTATTTGAAGTGAGCAGAACCAGGAGATCATTGTACACAGCACGACTGGATTATATAATGATCAATTCTGATGATATGTAGCTCTTCTCAACAATGAGTTGATTCAGAACAGTTCCAATGGTTTTGTGATGAAGAAAGCCATCTGTACCCTGAGAAAGGACTGTGGAAATTCACTATGGATCACAACATCATATTTTCATTCTTTATGTTATTTACTTACATTTTATTTTCTTTCTCATTTTTTTTTATCTCTTTGTGATCTCATTTTTCTTGTGCAGTATGATAATTATGGAAATGTCTATAGAAGAATTGCACATGTTTTACATATATTGGATTAATTGCCATCTAGGAGAGGGGATGGTAGAAGGGAGGGAAAAATTGAAAACACAAGGTTTTGCAAGGGGGAATGTTGAAAATTAGTTATGCATATGTTTTGAAAATAAAAAAGCTTTAAGAAAAATGAATTTGATAATATACCTAAAAATAGCAATGTCTTGATCATACCATAGATGAAGTGCCAAAGCTACATCCTCTCACCCACATTATTCCTAAATTCTCATGGCAAAATTTATCAGGCAACAAGGTTCCATAAGAGAAGGCGATGACTTTCAGAGAACATGAGATAATAGCATCATCTTACATTCTCTTTAGAAGTTAGAACATGTTCGTTAGCCTCCTTTTATCCATATATAAAATGCAGTCAAAGAAAGGAAACATGAAATAAAGAATAGGAAAGCTCTTTAAGCATCAATCAATATAAATGTCAGATGTCATCAAATCATTTTTGTTTTTTTGCTTGGATCCATGATCCCCTTGGGACAGGAACTCTGAGTGAGGAAATGTCTTCCATCAATGTAAATCAGCACCTCTTTTTCAGGTTATAGTCTCAGAAAGTTATCTGAGATAAAATGAGAATAAATGACCTCACAATGTCATTCAGTTACTACATGTCACAGTAGGGACTTGAACCCAGTTTCTTCTGGTCTTACATGTAGTTGTTTAGTTATTTAACCACTATGTAATATTTTTAAGTGTTATTATAACTAAGAACACAAAATGTCACTGAGAGGACAGGAAGACAGGCTAGCTGAAATAACAAGGTACTTTGCTGGAGAGAAAGGAAAGGGCATATGCCAAACAAAACTAATCATTATCATATTTTTGACAATTTTATCCCCTCAGTCCTTAATGGCAATACCCAGAATCCTGAACTTAGTTATCTTGTGGATAATAGTGACCCCAAATGCCCCACATTTGCTTTCAGCCTGGCCTCATGGCCATCACCTAAGAAAGAAATCATGAAGAAAGGGACCATCTTTCTCATCATCAAGAACATTAGCTAATCAGAAACCTAGAGAAACAGCACCTTCCAGAGCATTCAACCTATTTCTAAGGATCGTCAGGTGAAGCAACTCTTGTGGAGAAGAAATCAGAACCCTTCCACCTACTTTTAAATTGCTCATTACCCATAAGAACATGCAAACCAGTCTAGTTGAAGTAATCAGGTGCCTGAAGGAGGGAGAGAAGGTGACATGTTCTATGGAAATCAAGCTACCACAAGCACCTTGGACACCATCTCTCCTCTAATAATAATGGAACCATCATGGGATCTTGAACTCAAGATTTCTGGGATTTATTCTGTTTCCATGCCAGTTATCACAATCATCCTTCTGAGAGTATGGTGATACAGTGTGGTATCTGCTACAACTGTTATACTCATAGCTACTGAAGACCCAGAATACAAATAGACCCAGTTTGGGCACCATCAAATAATTATTCATCTGACACTCATATGATTTTGCTAGTCTTCAAAGACACCAAAGAAAAGGCATCATCATCAGCCTTGACCTTGCACTTTGAGGACCATGGAACATTTCTCCCTGCCTTGCTTATGAAGCTTTCCCCATATGTTTTCTCTCTCATTAGAATGAACTGAGAGTAAGAGAGAGAAGCCTATTTATACCCCTAAAGTTTAAAACACTGCTTCCATGTATTCATGAAATCACTCATATAAATCCATGGAACTTCTCCTTATTCATGCAAGTAATTTGAAATAAAGTTCTTTTTCAGAGTATATATAATTGAACCTCGTATACAAATCTTAAAGCGTGACCACATTTTAAGTATTACAAAAAACTTCTTAAACCATGGAAATTATGACAGTGTATATTTCATATCTAACAGTTCATATTAATTACCTCTACATTATGGTCTTAGGTATTTTTGAATTATTAAAAGTAATAAATCATAGCTAAGGTAATTAGGTAATGCATAATGAAATTAAATTAAATTCAGCATCTTCCTATAGGCTTGCTAATTTTTGCGTGAGATATGCTGATCAACAAGGTGTCTTGAAATGTGGATTCCTGATTAATGATCTTGTTAATAAACTCATCTAAATGCATGCTCCTGGGCATCTTCTAAAGAAAAGAAGATTTTTAGAAAGCTAGCAGATGAAAAAAAACAGCTTATGAATTATGGATGTATTTGTTCATTTCTATCTGCTGCCTTTTGCTTGTAATGATATGTTTTGATAGCTGTAAATAGCAGGGATTTGTGGATGAAAGATATCATTTACCTTAAGGTATTTTACTATTCTAGAGATTTGACATACTATATCACATCACTCCAGTGGTAAAATCAGTAAATTCTGCTTGACCTTAAGTTATGAAATAGGAATAACAGCATAAAGATGCTTCCCCCTCCAAGGAAGAACTTCTATTAATGCTCTTTAGAAGTCACTTGGACTAGAAAGATGTCAAACTCCAAGACAAAGCAAGGTCACAGAATCACTAGCTGTGAAGGACTAGCCTAGGGCAAGGGTCTGAGGAAAAAGCAAAGGGGCATGGGTAATCCAAGACACTTCATTACATTGTCTTAAAAAGCAGGAGGGATGGGTAGAAGGCAAATGCAAGCAGACAATAATCATAGATGGGGAAAGGGAAAGTTAGAGTCAGGCTACAGATTACTGTTTAAAACTTAAGGAGAAATAAGGGTATAAATAAGATAAGGGTAAAACAGAACACCATTTGCACACCTTTCCCCTCATTTACAGAAAATATTTTCCCTTTTCTTCTGTCTCTCAGAATCCCTAGTTGTTTCACAACTATATTCATGTGCTATCTCTGATGGGAAATCTTTCCTTATTCCCCAGTAAATGTTGGTACACAAATAGATATATAAAATTAATCTGTTAATAGGACACACATATACATATATACATATTTGTATACAAAAGCAGTTGATAGAGTTCTGAATGAGGAATCAGAAATTCCAATCAGATACTTTCGGATTAATAGCTATGGGATCCCAGAAAGTCACTTCATTTGTATGCCTCAGTTTCCTCAATTGTAAAGTGGGAGTATTAATAGCAACTACCTTGCAAGCCTTTTGTGAGTATCAAATGAGATAAGAATTGAAAATACAAGATGAAGAATTACAAGCAATCCAGATCAACTCAACATTCGTCTTCAAACGTCTTTAAGGTAACAACTCAAATTAAATTTTGGAGGAGCAAGTCCAAGAAAAGGTAAAGTTTGTGAAACTAAGTGTAGGGGCCTGCTGGAGGGCCCCTCCCCAGCCCTCACCATGCATGTTAGCAGTGATACTGGCCACAGCAAGAACAATGGTTTGGGGAGCTCTCAGCCCAGAAAGAGTAAGGGGGTCAGACAAGTAATCAAAAGAGATTTCAGCAGATCATATTGTTGGCAGTGGCTATAGCAGGCTCTGTTGGCAACTATTTATCTCATATATAGTTTGGATTGCAGTTCTAGGACAGAGAAGAGCATTGGAATCACAAGGGAGCAAGTTCCCTGGTCATGGTTCCAAGGCAAAAAGGATCACATGTACCTGTGACTACAGGAATACATTTCCTATGTAAAAACAAAGGAAAAGAGAATACGAAGCAGTGATCACATTTCACGCAGGAGTAGACTAGTTTGGAAGTATTAAACTCTCATAGACACCAAAAACTAATTAATAACAACATGAAAATAATATCTAAAAATTTGAACAGTGCCACCTAATACAGTTAAAAGTCAAGAGACAGGCTGGAAAAATGAACAAACAACAAAAAACAAACTTGAATATATAAAGCAACTGAGGCTGCAAGGAAAACACCACTATGAAAACAGGTACAAAGAAAACTTCTGAAAAAAGAAAAAAATTGCAAGCAGCCAGAAATAATTCAAATATTGTGGAGCAACCATCATAATTCCATGAGATTTAGAAACTTGCAAATTAAAGAATCAGAGAGCTTAGAATATGATGTTTCAGAATACAAAGGAGCTAGCATTACAAGCAAGAATAACATACCCAGGGGGAGAAAAAAAAAACTTTTAATCTTTCTGGGGAAAATGGATATTTCACCAAATTGAAACATAAAAATATTCCTGATGAAAAGACCAGAGAGGTATAGAAATTTGACATTCAAACGGAAGACTCAAGAGCAGCATAAAAAGGAAAAAAAATGAAAAAGTAATGATCAGGGTCTACAATAAAATTACTGATTACATTCCTACATGAGAAAGTGATATGAAATATGAAGAAAGAAGATGAAAGAAGAAGACTAAAGATGAAGGAGAAGAAGAAGGAAGGAGAAGGAGGAGAAGGAGAAGAAAATATGGTTGGAGGGAAATGCACAGTTAATTATCATTACTATGAATGTGAATGGAATGCCATCCATAAAATGAAAACAGAATAGATGAAAATGAAAAACTAGAATTGAATGATATGTTTACAATATGTTTACAAAACACACACTTGAAACAGAAGAAACAGACATAGACTTAACATAAAGGGCTGGAGCAGAATCTAATATGCTTTAGCTAAAGAAAAAAAAAAACAACACAAATGAGGAAAATGATCTCAGACAAAGGAAAAATAAATATGGAACTAATTAAGAGAGATGATAAAAAAAAAAACCAAAAAAATTTTGATTTTGCTACAAGGTACCATAGATAGTGAAGTAGTATCAAAAATTCTTACAAAGAAATAAAGGTCTCATTTCTGAAATATATAATGAATCATATTTATAAAAAGGAACAGCCATTTCCCAATTGATAAATTGTCAAAGAATAAAAAACTCAATTTTCAATAGAAAAAAAGCAAAACCATCTATAATCTTATAAATAAATGTTTTAAATCCCTATCGATTATGAAAACAAAAATTAAAACAACTCTGAAATACCACCTCACACCTATCAGAATTGATGAATGATGGAATGCATGAAACAAAATAAATAAACTAATAAACTGAAGTTGTGAAATGGTCACATCATTCTGGATGACAATTTAGATTTAGGACCAAAGAGCTATAAATACCCTTTAACCAAGTAATTGCACAACTAATTGTGTAGCCCATGATGATCCGGAGGAGAAAGGGTAAAGAATTCAAATGGATAAAAATATTTACAACACCTGTTTTCATAATGGCAAAAAGAGGTGGAATGAGGGACTGCTTATTATTTGGGGAATGGCTGAGCAAGTTGTGCTATATGATTGTAGTATATGAGTACTATTGTGCGATGGGAAATATATATGGTGGCTTTAAAAAAATCAAAATAAAGAATAGCAAGATTTGCATAAACTAATAGAAAGTGAAGTAAGAAAAACCAATAGATCACTGTACACAGTAAAATGTATACAGTGTAATGTAATATTTGTTATGATGTTATGATGATTAACTCTAAAAGACTGGCTACTTTGGTCAATAAAATGATCCAAGATAATTACAAAGGACTCATGATAAAAAAATTGCTATCTATCTGCAGAGAGCTGAGGACCTAAGTACAAATTAAAATATAACTGTTTTACTTTTCCTTTATTTTATTTTTTTTTTACTTTTTTGAAATAAAGCTAATATTAAAATCTGTTTGGCACAATTCCACATGCATAATTGGTTTTATATTGTTTGGCTTCTCTATGGGGGAAGGAAGATGAAAATTTGGAACTTAAAATTTAAAAAAGAAAAGAATGCTAAAAATAAACTATAAAATTTTAAAATTATAATTATCAAGCACTTAATGGGATTCCTAGAACATAATAAGCACTTAATAGATGCTTGATAGATTGGTTTTCATTGTTAGAGAGAGGATTCCTTTCATAAAGGTTTGGCCTAAATTATCTTACCAATTACAGTCAAGGTTTAAATTTTCCAAGCGATTCTTAGGCTTTTAACCAAAGCCTAAAAAGAACTGAAAATGAATTTGTTAATTTCCTCATTTTATATTTAGATAAACTTAGTAACTGATTTCCTTTATTCTCTATATTCATTCCTTCAATTACTTCATTCTATTCTATTGTTTTATTTATTAATTCTATGTCGATTATCCCCAGAATCATTATCCAGATTCTTGACTCTGTCTCTTGAGCATCATGACTTTATTTCCAATGACTTGCTAATCATTTCTATTTGGATGTTCTGGCAATATCTAAAAATCAGTCTGACAGAACTGCAGATATCAGTATCCTTCCAAAACTTGCTTTTATTTCACCTCCACATTTCTAATAATGAATGCAATATTCTACTTGTTGCAAAAGTTGATCTCATTTTAATTCTTCCCTTTCTATCACCTGTAACATTCAATTCATTATCAATTGAATCAAGTATGTTTCTGAAATAACTCTTGCTTCTTCTCCTTCTTTTCTCCAAATACTACCACTATAGTTTAAACCCTTGTTAGCTCGTGACTAAATTATTGCATAACCCTCTAAAGACTCTCTCATTCATTATTAGGCCTACTTCTATGTATCCTGAATGTATTGCCAGATTAATCTCTCTAATGCATTGCCCTGTCCATGTGACTCCACTGATCACAAATATTGTCTGTTGAATCAAGTCCAAACTATTCAGGCATGAATTCAAGATCTCCATATACAGTTCTAACTTTTCACAAACTTTTATTACACGATTCCCATTCACATTATCAAGATCTTGGAAGAGCTAAGCTAATCATCATTCCATGAATGAATGTATCCTCTGCTTTCCTAATTTCATGACTGAAATCCAAACTCTCACCTCATTTATTCAGTAACCAGCTTAAATGTTAACTCATGTTAGACTTTGATTCCCCCTCTAAAAAATTCATTCAGTCCTTTGATTCACATTTACCTTTCCAACACAATATCATATTTCATTTTCATTATAAGTACTTCATAGAATCGTAGTACAAAACTCAGAAGTGACCTTATTCAATTAAAACAATTACTTAACATGAATCAATTTTTGCTCTCTGCTCAATAAGTTATCCATCCTCTGCTTAAAGATGTCTAATAACAGGGAACTCACTACTTGCCTGACAGTAAATTTTTTCTCTCACATGATAGTCTTTCAAATATTTCAAAAAAACTATCAACACCTCTCCTGCACCATGTCTTCTCTTCTTCAGGACTATTCATTTCACCACACGTTTTTAAAGGGGGACATAAGAAGATGAAAGATGTCAGGTCGTGTTATCAAGGACTTTGCACTCCATTGGGGGAATATTCCATTTACATATATACATTTTGCTAAAATAGAAATGAGGCAGGGAAAATCATCAAAAATATGGTATGCTGGCATCTTGAAGGAATGAAAGGCATGAATTGAAAGGGGATGCTTTTGAGATGTACAAACAGCCAACATAAAGAAAAATAATTTAAATAAGGAGAATGGGATGATTCTGATTATTGAGTCACAGTAACCCAATGTGAGTAAAATTAAGAATACATAAAGAACAATGTTGAACAGTGATTCATCATATTTTGGAGACATCATGACATAGTTATTGAAGCATTCCGAGTTAACCAGAATGAAGACATTTTGAGACATCATTTGGGTAAAAATGTATTCACATCCAAACATTATCACATTTTGATGGTATGAAGTAAATTATTTAGTCTTCCAAAGCTCTACCTAACTTTTAAATATATAAATTACCAAGAAATAACATCCTATTGTGGACCTCTGTCTTCATTGGTAGAGGTGTTTTCTCACGCAAGAACTCTATGTCAGTTAAGCCATATATTCCATCTACATCTCTATCTACTTAATCGATAAGCATCTATTAAGCACCTGCTATATGTAAGACATGTCAGAAAAACTAAGTGCTTAGGTAGATTATATTGAATACTGTGACGTTCAGAGTCAAGAGAAGAATTCAGAGTTTATTGTAGTAGTCCAGTATATAAGTGATATTAGTTTGACTGAATCAGGAGAGTGGTATCTTGAATGGAAAGGAGGGATCATTGTTAAAAAATGTTAAGTAGATAGAATTATCAAGAATTAGATTATATTAGACTTGGAAAGAGCAGAATCAAAGGAGAAAAAAAAAGGGGAAAAAAAAGAGTCAAAATTATAATGAGTGGAGTTCCTGATAAGGAAAGTCCTTTTGCATGTTTTTTTTTTTTAAACTTCTTTGATTAGGAAGATGATGTTGATATTATGCATGGTGGTAGTAAAATTGGAAAAGGGGTAAATTTTAGAGATGAGGACTGAGATTTATTTTGGACATTTTAAATTAAGGGCCAGGAGGACAATGGAAAAGAAAGTTTCATTAGGCAGATAGATATATGAGACATTCAAGAGAGATGCAGCCTAAAAATGTTTCCTCAACCAACCTTTCTATTTATTTATTTTTTATTCTTCTTAATGTATAGGCCACATTTCTTTAAAAATGACCCCTTATGCCAACATTAAATTAGAAAGTAAAGTAGAGTGTCAGGCCTAGAGTTAATACTCATGTTCATAAGTTCATATATGACTTCAGTTACTAGCTATGTGATCTTGGGCAAATCATTTAACCATGCTTGCTTCAGTTTTCTTATCTGAAAAATGAATTAGAAAAGGAAATGGCAAACTACTTCAATAGCTTTGCCAAAAAAAAACCCAAATGGGGGTCACCCAGAGTCAGATATGACTGAAATAATTAAACAACAAGCAAACCACAATATCTTTTACAATTAAGTGCCTAGAAGTCAACATGGTACTCCAGATAGTTTGAAAATTTAGGAAAAAACATCTTATTCAGTATACAAAAATTTTATTAGTGTAACCCAGCTTGGTACTGTCCATTAAAGTCTCATTCTGCTTTTCCACTATGGCATCAGGTGACTCTGAATTTTTGTTATGACATACTGGTTAAATGCCTTTGGTCATATAATTCTATTTTGTTAATATATTAATCTATACAATGAATCTACAGATTGAAAAAAAAAACATGCAAAAGGACTTTCCTCATCAGGAACTCCACTATTCTAAGTTGTCCCTGGTCCCAATCCTAAGTCATGAAAACTAGCTAAAGTTGTAGAGGGTAGAAATCCATTTTGGTGAAAGAGTTTACATACAATGAATATCATCCATCCTTGAATTGTCAAAATAAAATCATATTAGCTTCTATGGCCACCATATTAAACTATTGACTCATGGAATTATAGCAGTAAATGCTGATGGCTTGTGTCTAGACATACTAGATGAAAAATTCACATGAACAAGTCCTTCAACCTTTACTTGTTCTCTTGATTTTAATTTAACCTAAGGGTGAAAATAGGTATCTATAGCTATAGACGTAGAGATATAGAGATATAGTGACATATATCTATATAGGTGTATCTATCTCTATAATTATCTAGATAGATATTTAAAATATATAAATGTGTATTTAGTACCATCTTTTTAAACAAAAACTCATTGTTAAGATTTTATAACAAATATTTGTTAACTGCTGATTTTTATATTTTATAAATAAAAATATCGCTCAAATTCTTAGCATTTATAAATTCAGCAAATATATTTCCTATGTCTTCACATAAATCACTAATAAAAATGTTCAACAAAATGCCCTGATGGCATTACACTAGAGACTCTCTTCCACACTGACTTGGTGAATCAATTATTCACCATTTTTTGAGAACAGTTGTTCTGTCAGTTTGATTCCTAACTTTGTTATAAGCAAATATATGTCTTCATATTGACTACAAGGATATCACAAGAGACATTACCAGAGGCTTTGCAGAAATCCAGTTCAACTGAGTTTATGATATTCTTCTGTTCTATTTATTGAATAAATTTGTCTACCTTATGTATTTCCCTTTTTAAACTACGATGCCTCAAAGTCAGGAAACATATCCTATTTATCTTTGAATCTGTCACATGTACATTCTATACCTTGTTGATATTTCATAAATATCTGTTTTTTGAATAATTAATGCTCATAATGATGATACAGAAAGATCTTCTGAATAATTGAAGACATTCCATTATGTTCCTTCACATTTCTGTCATTTATATTTTGTTGTGTTCTCATTCTTAAAAAAACAAATGTGTCATCTTAATGTAAGAGAAAAGGTATTATCTTTTAAAAGTGCAATCCATCCTAAATATATATATATATATATATATATATATATATATATATATATATATATATATATATATATATATATATATATATTTATATATATGTTATTGCCTTTTTTAAAGTGAAAAGTTTGGGGACTGAATAGAAGAAATAACTTGAATATAATAAAAAAAACTCTCACAATTTGAATGCAAAACACTATATTTGCAATCTGTTAGAACACTATGGGCAGAAATGTACATTGAACAACAACAAAAAAGAAAATTAACCAAGTGAATTATGCCAAAAATATAAATAATTAAATCTCATTGTAATGGATGCATGGTTATTCTTCATTTTTATGTGAAGAATTTGGTGATTTAAAGTGGAATAAACATTTTTTGCTTATTGAAAACTTAAAATGTAAATGCAAAGAAAAATTGTATTCAGAGACACAATCTATAGAAGACAATCTGAAAACTGATAAATTATTAGAGCTTTGCTGCATTGGGTTCCCTGAAATCATTTAAATGCATTACTTTAGCATAGAGTAAAGCCAAACAAATTCAGAATAAAAAAAATTGGAACCTTTGAGACAATTAAATGAAGACTGAGGATTTTTCAGCAGCAAGCTGACTTATTTTTACTACATAAATGAAATATGAATCATGAAACAGCAAGAGACAATTATTAGACTTCTTAAAGGCATAGACAGAAGACAGAAGAAAACTGACTGATCAAAAAGGTTAAAAAAAGAATACCTCAAAAGGGAATATAAAGGCTAGCTTTCATTTTTTCCTTCATTTTGTTATTTTTTAAAGTTTTTATTTATTTAATGTCCATTGTTAAATTTAGAGTTCCTTGTCTCTGACATTTTCCCCAACCATTGAGAAGGCAAAAAACCTGATAGCAATCATGCAAATGAAATGCTGTATAACATTTTCCTATTAGTCATGTTGAAAAAAATAAAGCTAATTTTAAATACTCCAATTTACACTCAGAGATCACTAGTTCTCTCTGGAGTTAGACAGCATTTTTCAGCGTAAGTTCTTCAGAATTGTGTTGGATCATTGTCTTGATCAGAATAATCTGAATTTTATCATCATTACAATATTTCTATTACTGGCAAAATGATATTCCAGTTATTTTGACCTCACTTTGCATCAATTCATATAGGTCTTGCCTAATTTTTTTGAAGATAGCCCCTTCCTCATTTCCACAGGACAATAATATCCCATCACAATCATTTGCTTTTACTTGATTGAGCCATTCATCAATTGCTGGGAATCACTTCAGTTTCGTATTCTTTTCAACTACAAAAATAGCTATTACTAATATTTATGAACATTTGTTCATAAATGGGTCTTTTCCCCTATTTTTGATCTCTTTGATATATAAACCTACTAACAGTGCATCAGTGTCTCAATTTTCCCACATTCTCTCCAACATTTGTCATTTTCCTTTTCTGTCATGTAAGTCAATGAGACATGTTTGAAGTAATACTACAGATTCATTTTAATTTTCATTTCTCTAATTGACAGTGATTTGAAATATTTTTTCATGATTATTGACATCTTAAATGTCTTCTCACTACCTATTCATATCTTCTTTTTCCTATCAATTCTAGAATGACTCTAAGAATTTTTATCAAAGAAATATATATGGGGCACCTAGATGGTGCAGTAGGTAGAGCACCAGTGCTGAAGTCAGGAGGACCTAAGTTCAAATCTGGTCTCAGACACTTAACACTTCCTAGTTATATGATCCTTTGCAAGTCACTTAACCCCAATTGCCTCAGCAAAACAAACAAAACATATATCTATATCTATATCTATATCTATATCTATATCTATATCTATATCTATATCTATATAAATAGATATAGATATAGATATAATGTATACATACACACACATATATATATGTATGTATGTATATATATATATATATATATATGTATATGTATATATATATACATATGTATATAAATATATCTATGTATGTGTGTGGTGTGTGTGATTTCTTCAAAGTCTTTTGGACATTATCTTTTGGAATACTTTCTTCTTTCTTCTTCTCTTTCTTCTTTCTTCTTCTATCTTCTTCATTATTATTATTACAAAGTTAACTCTGTATGTTTTTCTGTTTCATGTGTGTGTCTTGTAAATATGTATATATGATTGGATTCTAGGACCTATCCAATTTGCTATCAACTTGCATTTTTTTTAGACAAGTTCATATCATTCACATTCAGTTACGACTATGCTGTCTCTCTTCAAAAGTACGATTTGCTTCTGACCATTGTTTTCTTTAATCTGCTCTCCTTTTTATATCTCCTCCCATCTTTCTCTTCTTTTTTTCCCCTCTCATTTCCCTATTGGATAATTTACATTTCTATACATGGATGAGTAGCAAATAAATCTATCGGATTTATTTCTATGTACATATGTTATATTTATGTATATTATATTATGTATATAATGTTTATATATACTTAATCTTCCTTCTTTGAGTCCATTCTGATGACATTGAAGTATAAGCATAACCCACTCTTATGCATTTTCCCCTGCACTTTAAAAACCCTTCCTTGCATTCATTTTTGTTTGAAATAATTTCTCTATTCTTTCTTTCCCTTCTATTTCTCCCAATGCATTTCTCTTTCTAGTTCACTCATTTTCTTTATCCTAACATATTCAACTCACTCTCATACCCTATGTCTACTTCTCATGGTCCTAATATTAACAAAATTCTTAGCATTTCATGTTATCATTTTCACATATAGGAATATAAACAGTTTAACTTTATTGAATCTCATGATTTCTGTTTAATATTCTTTTTATGTTTCTCTTGAGTCTTGTGTTTGAACAATTTTTTATTAAATTCTTATCTTTTAATTAGAAATGCTTAAAAATATTCTTTTTTAAATGATAAACCACTTTTCTTCAATGAATCATTTTCAATTTTGCTGGGTAGGTGATTTTTGATTGTAAACCTAGCTCTTTTATATTTTGAACTATCATATTCTAAGTCTACCTTACACCCCCAAATTTATTTAACCAGGATGCTACTAAATCTTAATGTGCTTCTGACTGTGCAGCAAAATATTTAAATTTCTTTCTGGCTGCTTACGATATTTTTCTTGATCAGGAAGGTTTGGAATTTGTTTATGCTCTTCCTGGATTTCTTTCAAGAGGTGATTGATGGATACTTTCAATTCCAATGTTATCCTCTGTATCTAAAATATTTGGGTAGTTTTCCTTTATTATTTCTTCAAATAAAAACTTCAAAACTTCTTTTTAATCATGTGACAGTCTTATGATTCTTAAATTTTCTCTATTAATTCTATTTTTCAAATAAGTTGTTTTTCCAGAGAGATATATCACATTTCCTTTTGTATTTTTTTCCATTCTATTAATTTTGTTTTGTCGTTTCTTGATATGTTATAGAGTCTAAGCTATTGGTTCCCCAATTCCACTTTTTAAGGAATTACTTTCTATGGTGAGATGTTTTTTGTGTGTTTTTTACCACATGATCAATTCTGTTTTTTAAGGTATTATTTTCTTCATTTTTGTGTGTTTTCTTACTAAGTTATTGATTCTCTTTTCTTTTTTTATTAATTTTATAATTATAATTTTTTGACAGTACAGATGGATGGGTAATTTTTTTTACAACATTAACCCTTGTACTCACTTCTTTTCTGAATTTTCCCCTCCCTCCCTCTACCCCCTCCCCTAGATGGCAGGCAGCCCCATACATGTTAAATGGGTTACAGTATATCCTAGATATAATATATGTGTGCAAAACCAAATTTCTTGATGCACAGTAAGAATTGGATTTAGAAGGTAAAAGTAACCTGGGTAGGAAAACAATAGTGCAAACAATTTACACTCAATTCCCAATGTTCCCTCTCTGGATGTAGCTGAGTCTGTCCATCATTGATCAACTGGCTGCTCTATGTTGAAGATATCCACTTCCATCAGAATTCATCCTCATACAGTATTGTTATTGAAGTATATATAATTATCTCCTGGTTCTGCTCATTTCACTCAGCATCCGTTCATGTAAGTCTCTCCAAGCCTCTCTGTATTCCTCCTGCTGGTCATTTCTTACAGAGCAATAATATTCCATAACTTTCATATGCCATAATTTACCCAACCATTCTCCAATTGATGGGCATCCATTTATTTTCCAGTTTCTAGCCACTACAAAAAGGGCTGCCACAATCATTTTGGCACATACAGGTCCCTTTCCCTTCTTTAGTATTTCCTTGGGATATAAGCCCAGTAGTAGCGCTGCTGGGTCAAAGGGTATGCACAGTTTGATAACTTTTTGGGCATAATTCCAGATTGCTCTCCAGAATGGTTGGATTCTTTCACAACTCCACCAAAAATGTATCAGTGTCCCAGTTTTCCCACATTCCCTCCAACATTGATTATTATTTGTTCCTGTCATCTTAGCCAATCTGACAGGTGTGTAGTGGTATCTCAGAGTGGTCTTAATTTGCATTTCTCTGATCAGTAGTGATTTGGAACACTCTTTCATATGAGTGGATATAGTTTTAATCTCATCATCTGAAAATTGCCTGTTCATATCCTTTGACCATTTATCAATTGGAGAATGGTTTGATTTCTTATAAGTTAGAGTCAGTTCTTTATATATATTTTGGAAATGAGGCCTTTAACTATAAGAATATTTTCTCAATTTGTTACTTCCCTTCTAATCTTGTTTGCATTTGTTTTGTTTGTAAAAAAGCTTTTTAGTTTGATATAATCAAAATTTTCTATTTTGTGATCAATAATGATCTCTAGTTCTCCTTTGATCACAACTTCCTTCCTCCTCCACAGGTCTGAGAGGTAGACTATTCTCTGTTCCTCTAATCTATTTATTATCTCACTCTTTATGCCTAAATCATGAACCCATTTTGATCTTATCTTAGTATATGGTGTTAAGTGTGGGTCCATATATTGATTCTCTTTTCATAATTTTCTTCCATCACTCTCATTTTTTTTCAATTTTGTCTTCTTTATTGTTTTTATCTCTCTAAGTCTTTGAGCATGTTTGTTGAGCTTGTGTTCTAAATGAATATCTTTTTCATACTTTGATTTTAGCCTGTTTCATGTTGTTAGTTTTATTCTGAGTTTGTTTCTTGCTTTTTCCTTTCATTATAGTAGTGATTTGATGATCAGATTCTTTTTTATACCCTTTCTTGACTTTGAACTTCATCTTAAAGTTGGACTCTGAAACAGAGACATAGAGACAGAGAGAGGGGGAGAGAGACAAAGATATACAGAGACAGAGGAAAAACACAGACATACACACAGAAAGTGAGTGAGAGAGAGAAAGAGAGAGAGAAAGAGAGAGCAAGAGTGAGAGAGCAAGAGCAAGTGAACGAGAGCGAGAGAGAGACACAAAGAGAAACAGAGAGAGACAGAGACAGACAGAGAGAGAGAGAGAGAGAGAGAGAGAGAGAGAGAGAGAGAGAGAGAGAGACAGACAGAGAGACAGAGAGAGAGAGAGAGAGAGAGAGAGAGAGAGAGAGAGAGAGAGAGAGCGCACACATTTCTAAATGTTTATCATGAGCAGTCTACTGAAATTTGTAGTTCACAAGTTTAAAGAGAACTACCAGTCAATTTAACAGAATAATAAATTTTTTTAAACTAGAAATTGAAGAGGATTATAAGTTAAAATAGTTGTTGATGAACAATTAGTTCAAAAATAGAAAAGGACTTTTTCCAAGTGTAAAACAGTGAGGATTAGAAAGGAAGCAGCTAGCAGAAATCAAAATAATTTTTCATGTTGGGCAAATTTCCTGAAAGGAAAAATGACTTCAAAACCTGCTGTCAAGAGTTATAAGTAACTCGAAAAACATGTGTGGTCCTCACTCAAATTTATCATAAGATTTCTATAAGTATGTTTCCATTATGAGAGAATGATATTTAGGTTTTTGGGTGGATTTTGAAGTATTTATTATTACTGCATTTACTTTATATGAGTACTTATGAAGCTATCATTATATCTTTGCACATAATAAATGCTTAAATGTCACCTATGTGTCAGTCTTTTTCTGTCTCTCTCGTGTCTCTCTCTGTCTCTCTCTCTGCCCCCCCCTCTCTCTGTCCACTCTCCATCTATCACTCTCTCTCTCTCTTTCTCTGTCTCTCTCTAATTACCTCTGTTTTTCTGTCTCTTAGTGTTTTTGTGTCTCTTTTTCTATGTCTCTCTTTCTTTCTCTGTCTTTCCGTATTTGGCAGTACTCCATCTTTGTGAATCCATATTTATCAGTAGTAGGACAGGTTGAACTGAACAAACCCAGAAAGTGGAAATAAGTATATATATATATATATATATATATATATATATATATATATATATATATATATGCATCTATGCATCTTCTGTATGAAGGGTCTGTCTGGTGTGCTACAATGCTTGTGGCTTGTGGCAATATGTACTCTATATAAAGATTGGCTGTGCCATTGCATCTTCAGCCTCCAAACTTTCATATACTCTGTTTTACCCATTTGTGGAATATATTTCTTCCTCACATATGGATCTTAGCTTCCTTCAAAATGTTTCAGTTGCCACTTTTTGCCCCCCTCCCAAATTTCTTGATGCCCAATCTGTTAGGGCACTCCTTTTAAAGCAACTTTTTATCGACATTTATAAATAACTGCTGTATCTCTCCAATAGAATGAAAATTTCTCTAGGGCAGAAATTACTTTTTGTTTATTTTTTCCTAGCTACTAGTAAAATGAATTCTTAAACTTTTAAGTACCTTCTATTTTTTTAAATTTATGGACCTGAAGGTATGAAAAATTATGCTTATGGTCAGTATCCAAAACAAAATCTTTCTGAATGATTCTGGCGAACTCTTTATTTTATGAGCAGCTAGGTGATACAGTAGATAAAGCAAAAGGCTCATCTTCATGAGTTCAAATCCAGTCTGAGACATTTATTATCTATGTGATCCTGGATGTCATTCAACCCTGTTTACCACAGTTTCTTTACCTATAAAATGAACTAGAGAAGGAAATGGAAAGCAATTCCAATGTTTTTGCCAAGAAAACTATAAAATAGGGTTATGTAGAGTTAGAAATGACTAAAATGATTTATAACAACCTTTACTCTGCCACATTTCTTAATTTTTGTATAACTTTATATGTGCCTTCTTACTGGTGGTGGGGTGAGAAAGGAGGAAGGGAGAGAATCGGGAATTCAAAGTTTTGACAACAAATTTTAAAATTGTTTTATGTATAACTGGAAAAAGTAATATATAGATATATAGATATTAAAGAGAGATTAAAGTGAAGATAGTAGAAGTTTGGATTAGCATTAACTGAGCAGAGAAATGAGACAAAGTTAGACCTTTCATAAGTAAAATAAAGTATGATGTATGGTCCACAAAGATTCCATTAAATAATCTTTAGTGAATTGAATTGGTCCATATAACTTTCTTAATTTGAATATTTTTTCTCCGTCAAAGTTTGAAATCAGATTTTACTTTACTGAACTATCAAACTCATTCTTTGTGTTTTTACACATTGCATCATATAATTTCTGCTATTTAAGAATTCTTTTGTTTGTTATTTATATTAAACTTTATTCCTCCAATTTTCAAAGTATGAATTATAGGGCCAACTTGCAATTTATCATCTTTGCAAGTTTTTTCTTATCTACTTTTGGAGAAAACAAATCATTAAATTCTATTCAAGCCATCTGCCTATTCCTTTCCTTTGAAGCTGATGTCAGACATTTCTTCTAGAGATATCGATCCCACAAAGGGCAGTTTTATTACTCTTTTTCAGTAAGTAAGGATTAGAAAGATATTCAAAGGTCATCGTCAAAGCCACAGTGAATTGCTTTCCAGAGCTGAAGAACATGAGCAAATAATGTCTTCCTCATGCACTTGTGGCATTGGAATAGTTGCTATCAAAATGGCACCTTCTACTTACTCCTGGGGCTGAGAAATCCTGAGCCTTTCTTTCCCTGATGAAAGAACCTGAGCTCCTCCTATCTCTCAAATAATGACATTGTCAGTTATTTTGGTTTTGTTGTTGTTGCAGTTACTTTTATTAATGGCTTTCAATTTATATCATTGTCATTTCTAGTTAAGTTGTTAAATAGCATATGTCATACCCACTCTCCTCCATTTTTCTAATGAAAGAAGAGAAGTACTTTTATTCCTCTTTATTCAAGGGTAATCAGCTCATTGGTTATTTTAAATACACAGCAACATTGACACTGTTTAAATTATTTTAACTGGAGTCACTACTATCATCTGTTTTGTACACCAGAAAATCCAGGTTGTCAGCTGAGTTCTGGGAAGCATGTCTCAGCCACAGGGAGAACACTGATGGCCTTGCAGATCCAATTTAGGATTGCCAATCAAGTGTTTGTAGCACATGGGGATATGTTTACTCTTCATGTCATTTGACATAAAGGACCTAACATCACAGAATTGACAGGAATCTGAGTCATAATTCTTTGTCAGACATGAAGGGACTTTGGAGATCATCCCTTGCTACCTCTTCATTTGATAGATGAGGAAATAAAATGAGGTCCTGAGAAGAGACGTGCTTTTATACAAGGTCATGCACCTAATTCATAACAAGGATAAATGACAAGTTTCCTGACTGCCAATCTCTTACTGAAATAGAACAATGTTTCCCTACCTTCAATTTTCATAGCTATCCATTTTCTTTGCTTTTAATGAATCCAATCCAATAAGTGTTTATTATGCATGAACTCTATTATGTAACTTGTTAACATTTGAAAAAAATCATTGCCTTCAAGGAGTTTACATTCTACTAGGCAATATAGAAAATGAAACATGGAATATTTTATTTAAAGAAAGAAGAGATTATAAATATCACTAATCTGACTTCCTCACTTTCCATAAATGGATATACATGATATGCTTGAGGCAAGAAAGAAAAGATCTATTATACACTTCAACAACAATACTACATGAGGATCAATTCTGATGAAAATGGCTATTTTCAGCAATGAGAGGATCCAATTCAATTGCAATTGATCAGTGATGAACAGAACCAGCTTCAGCCAGTAAAAGAATATTGGGAAATGAGTGTGGACCACAACATAGCATTTACACTCTTTCTGTTGTGGTTTGCTTGCATTTTTATTTTTCTTCCCAGGTTATTTTAACCTTCTTTGTAAATCTGATTTTTCTTGTATAACAAGAGAACTGTATAAATATGTACACATATATTGTATTTAAGATACTTTAACTTATTTAACATTTATGAGACTGCCTGCCATCTAGGGGAGGGAGTGGAGGAAAGGAAGGGAAAAGTTGAAACAGAAGAGTTTGCAAGAGTCCATGTTGAGAAATTAATCATGCATATACTCTGTCAATAAAAAAATGGGAAAAAAAAGAAAGAAAAGATATAAAAAGTGCATGAGTGAAATAAGAGTATGTTGTTATAACTACTAATTGTAGTAACAGAATTCCATAATGCTAAAAACTAGAATGGATTTAATTGTCTCAGTTTCAATAGTTTATATTAAAGATGAAAATAATAAACTTCTTAGATGTGAAGTAATTTGCCCAGGGTCACACAGCTAATAAATCAAAGATAGGGGATTCTAACTCATAATTCTTAAGGGCACATTAGTACTTCTCTTTAACAGCAACTCCATGGAGAGGAAAGACAGACTCTGGGACTCAGAAAAATCTTTCTTAAAAAGGGGTATATAATCTAGCACTAGAATAAAATCAGAATTCAGACTGGCCAACTGCTTTTTCTAGGATATGCTTTGATAGAAAACTAAGAAAAAAATTAGGAAGGAAATTCTATTTCTATAAACATTTTTTAGCTTAGAAAACCATCAAAAAGTAGAAATTTGACTTGTTACCAGGGCTACAACTGACATTCATAACTAACTAAAAGTTCCAATACCCTGTATATTTGGTGTTGTCATTGCCAAACCTAAAAGCTGTTCACAACTGCAAGATGGTGTTGTCATTGTCATTATTTTTTCTGTAATGGTGGTGGTGGTTGACCTTCACTTCTATTGGCAGATTCATTCAGTCAAGGCATCAGCATGCAGTCCTATTGACTGGAAAAGATATTCTAGCAACATGGTAGGCCCAAGCTGTGAAAATTATTCTTGCATAGGTAATAGAGATGAGTCTATGAGATGGACCTGGGGGGGGGAGGCGATGACTATCCCATGGAAATTCTTCCAATGAACTAAAAGGATTCAAGGCAGCATCAAGTTGACAGCCCCCTTTTTTCCAATAATATTTTGGATGTAAAGTCTGCTATTCATTATGCAGCTGCCAAGCAGGAGGTATGAAAAGAACCCTTCTTTGTGTCTGGTAGAGATGGACTAAAATGAACACCAAATCCATTTTGGAAATGTAAAACAGCATAGGCTATATTCACTTCTTTTTTCTATCTTTTAATCTTTCTGATGGTTTTTCCCTTTTGCTCTGATTTTTCTCTCCCAACATGATGCATAAAACAATGTGTATTAAAAATAAATAAATTTACTAGAAAAAATAATCCATTTTGGACCATGATTCTCACTTTGGGAGCCAATGATATATATTTGATGTGATTTGTATCCTTTCCTTTGTTATTTATTTCTTTGTTTTTTTTTTTAATCTCTTTATTTGTTTGTTTAAAATTTAAGTCTGGGGCATCTAGGTGAGGCAGTGAGTAGAGCACCAGCCTTGAAGTCAGGAGGACCTGAGTTCAAATCTGGTCTCAGACACATAATACTTCCTAGCTGTGTGACCCTGGACAAGTCACTTAACCCCAGCCTCAGGGAAAAATTTTAAGTCTATTTTTTTTTTTACTTCCTTTCCATTCCTTATGGTTTTTGAAGTCATCTTATTTTTTGATTAGACGAAGTAGGAAAAATACTTATCTACTTTTGATTCTATGTAATTCATTTGAAAGACAAATAATAGATAATCACTTGCTATGTACATTCTTTATCAAAATTGAACACTATCTGCTCTCAAGAAGTTTATGTTCTATAGAAAATAATACAAGCTGTGAGCAGATAAAAGCAAATACAACTCTTGGAAGGCAACCATGAGGCACATTATTAATACATGCTGGTAGAACAATGAACTGGTCCACTTCTCAAGGGTAAAGGTGAAATTGATTGATTTATTTTACCCAACCCCACTTATAATAAGTGATAAGATGCCCAAGAAATCAATCACCCTCAGATATTTTAGACTAACTGATAAAATCTCTGAAAGCTACTAGATGATATCAAATGAAGACAGACAAAAAAATTTGTTCCTTTTAGCTGATGGAATTTAATCACAAGCTTTAATACTACATAAAAGTTAGCCACAATCAGAGAATTCTTAAAAAAATTGCACAAATATGAATATAGAATAAAACCTATAACAAGCCTCAAGTGGCTCACATTTTCAAAATCAAGACTATGATATCAGAAAGAAGAAAGACAAATATTTTGGCAAAAACACAAATATTTTCTTTGATAAATCTCGTGTCTCAGAACCATTAATTCCTTAGTTAATTATCATGGACTGATTGAACATCTAAAAACTGCCTGACATAGGATAAATTAATTTTTCTAGTCTTTATGTTGTTTACAAGCCAGTAGAATTTTGTTTTTAAATTGACAAAATATATGAGTAATAAAAGTTACATTTTTGGTTTACACATGAGAAAGATCACACAAGATAATGAAAATTCCCTTCAAAAAATAGAAAAAGGTATATATTTCATTGTGGGAAAAACAAAATTACAAATCCATCTCTAGGACTAACAAAATTAGCAATAGGAAGAGACATATCATGCACCCAACACATGGATTGATAATATTGATGAGATCAATATGTAAGTATAAAAATCATGTAAGAAGACCAACACCTTTTATAAATGTCAGTAAATATTTTTTTGTTTTATTGTTGTTGCTTAAGCATGTCCAACTCCTTGGACATTATTTGGGATTTTCTTGGCAAAGATACTCAAATGGATTGTCATTTCTTTCTCTAGCTCATTTTGTAGATGAGGAAACTGAGGTAAACTGGGTGAAGTGATTTGCCCAGAAGCACACTGCTAGTAAGTGTTTGAGCCCATGCTTAAATCTTTCTGATTTCAAGGCCAGTACTTTGTCCACTAAGTCATCAAACTGCCACTCTTAATGATCATCTTTTCAATGAAAAGTAAATATGCAAAAAGTGGCCCAGCTTCTTGGATAAGAAATCATTTAGAAACAAGTTAGAGTCATCTCATTTTGAATTTCAATTTTTATTGATTTAACCAGTCCACTGAAAGTGGATTGGCGCTTACATTTCACAGAACAATATAATTTCATAATTGAAAGGGAACTTATAGTTGATAAACTCCAATCCAAAAGGAATGTTCTTAAGATATTCCACATGAACAGCCCCATCTGCCAGTCTCATCCTTGCTAACAATCAGAGGAATTCTACTCCTGAAATGGAGGGAAAGTCATATTTATATAGAGCACTGGCATTAAAGTAAGGAAGCCCTGAGTGTACATCTATAAACCTGATAGTGTGTGTAGATAAACATGCATGTACTGTATACAAGTATATTTTAAATTACACATGTAATATATTCCCTAGGTATTCAAACTCAACCTGCACAAAACAAAATTTCTATATCCTGAAAAAAATCTTCCTTCCCTTCACACATACACACACACACACACACACACACACACATATATACATATATATATATATATATATATGTATGTATATTCATACCATTTGGTCTTTGTTTTTATAACTACAAGTTACATGTCAATAATAATAATAATAATAATAATAATAATAATAATAATTAAAATAATAGCAACAATAATAGTTAACATATATAAAGGCCTAAAATGTGCCTTATATTCTACTAAATATTTTTAAATTATCATCTCATTTGAGCCTTACAACTCTGTAAGATTGATACTGTTTTTATATCTATTTTACATAAGAGAATACTGAGGTAAACACAGGTTAAGTGAATTGTCCAATCACATAGCTATTAAGTATTTGTGGTCAAATTTGAACTCAAGGCTTCCTGATCCCAGGCCCCCGATCTATCTCCTGTGCCACCTAGTATACTTATACATATCTATAAGCAAATATGCCTATATTGATATGCACACACATCATTTCTTCCAGAAGAATATAAGTTTTTAAAGAGTAAATAAAGTTTTATATTTGTGTTTACATCTACAAGGCCTAAAACAATTTCTGACATACTGTCTGGCCCATCATAGGTGGCTGCTTGCTGGACTTTGACCTGTCATACCAAGTAACCATAGATTTCCCCCAAAGTTCTCTGCTGGATCATCTTCCTTCCTCTCTCTATATTAACCCATTTTTTGAACTCATGATTCCCAGAGTCTATTCAATTCTCTTTTCAATTTTGGTCCTTCATCATCAGGTGCCTTATAGATATCTCAAACTGAATATTTCTTAGAAACTTGTGAAAAACAAAACTTATTTTACTCCCCCCAAAATCTCTCTCTTCTCAACTTTGATATTCTTATCCAGGGCACCACACTCCCATCTTTCCACTTACATAAACTTCCAGCTTCTCAGTGGCACTGACACCATACATAAAATCTTTTTATTTTTCCCAAGACGTAACATACTTCTATTCACAACAACTCATATAATTTGCCTCTTCTCCATTCACATTCTTACTTCAGTCTCTCATCTTTCCACTCCAAGGGCATTGCCACAAACTTCAGACTAGTCTCTCTCTCTCGTCTCTTGCCATATTTATCCATCATCCCCTCAGCTACCTCAATGACTTGATTAAAGTAGTAATCTCCCTGTGACACCATGACCTATAAACACATAAACACACACTCTCTGTGCTTCTGTCTCTGTCTCTCTCTTAATAAATTGCAGCACCTCCCTATTAAATCTAGGATCAAATATAACAGTTTGGTATTCAGGAGCCTTCATAATCCTTTCCAATCTGTGCTTTATCTTTACACTTTATCCTTTCATTCCCAAATTTTCTAGAGTCTAACTAAATTGGCCTGTTTGTTCTTGTTCACACTGAACATTCCATCTCCATACACTGCCTATTTATAATCCCTCCCCATTCCATAAATGATCTTCTTTCTCATTTTTTCCTCACACTGGGCATTTCATGACTATACCGTTATGACTGAAAAACAGGTAAAATACGACATGAAGTTCTGAGTAGGATCAACTTATTGACATAGCAGAGATTTGACAATATCTCAGGCCCTTCAGAAAACCTAAGACTTAGAATGAGGAAAAATACAGAAAAAGTATACAGAAAAGTAGTAACATTCAAATAGAAGGCAGAATCAGAGATGGGGAAAACAATATGATTGATTATAAAGCTATATAGTATCATAAAGCTATAGTATCATAAGCATGAGGAACAATTTGACTGGATGAAAATTGAGAACAAGAGGCAAGCAATAACCCCTTCTTCTACCCTATCACTAAGAAATGATGATGTTTGACTCTATTTGCAAGGACGGTTTAGCAATGGTGGACTACACAATCTTGAACAGCAGAGCAGACTCCATGGTTTCCACCTGCATTCTTCAAGGATAAGAGTAACTTGCAGAAACGAAGATCTAAACTTAATTCAAAGACAATGACTAATTTAGAGGAAAGCCAAATTTTCAATATTAACATTGAGACAAATAAAACATGACTTAGACAATTAGAAAAATGGCACCAGTGAGAAACAATGAAATCAATAGCAAAATAGAATCAATTTGATTTTCCCAATTTTTAATACTCTACCTACTTATTGTCTTGTTCCTCATTCCTTAAATGTTCTTCCTCTTTGCCTCTGCTTCTTGTTTTCTGTGACATTTAAAAATAGCTCAGAATTTCCCTCTTGTCAAAGACTTTTCCGGGCTCTTAACCTAACCCTTCTCATCTGCCATACTCTCTGGGAAAGCTTTTCATAATTGTTTTATATAAGGGCGATAACAAATGTAACCATCTTTTAGATAGATGATAAATACAGTATATGTATACATATCTGTATATACATACTTTCATGTTTTTGTATAAACTAATATATGTATATACACAACAGATACAATATATGTATGTATGAATATATGTGTGTGCATGTGTGTATAGGCACATATGTGCTTATATCTTATATACGTCTCTCTCTCCCTATGTCTGCCTCTCTTTGTGTCTCAGTCTGTCTTTCTCGCTCTCTCCTATTCTCTTTCTATCTTCTAATCTCTGTCTCTTTCTGCTACTCTCTCTCTCTCTCTCTCTCTCTCTCTCTCTGTCTCTCTGTCTCTCTCCTTCTCTCTCTCTCTCTCCTTCTCTCTCTCTCTCTCTTTCTCTCTCTCTCTCTCTCTCTCTCTCTCTCTCTCTCTCTCTCTCTCTCTCTCTCTCTGTCTCTGTCTCTCTCTCTCTGTTTCTGTCTCTCTCTCTCTGTTTCTGTCTCTCTCTCTCTCTCTCTCTCTCTCTCTCTCTCTGTCTCTGTCTCTCTCTCTCTGTTTCTGTCTCTCTCTCTCTCTCTCTCTCTCTCTCTCTCTCTCTCTCTCTCTCTCTCTCTCTCTCTCTCTCTCTCTGTCTCTCTGTCTCTGTCTGTCTCTCCTCTCTCTCTCTCTCTCTCTCTCTCTCTCTCTCTCTCTCTCTCTCTCTCTCTCTCTCTCTCTCTCCTCCTCTCTCCTCTCTCCTCTCTCCTCTCTCCTTTCTCCTCTCTTCTCTCTTCTCTCTCCTCTCTCTGCTTCTGTTTCCCTGTCTCTTTGCTACTATCTCTTTGTCTATTACTGTCTCTCTGTCTTTCTCTGTCTCTCTTCGCTACTATCTCTCTGTCTCTGCTATGTTTTTCTATTTCTCTCTGCTACTGTCTCTATCTCTCTCTGCTATGGTCTCCCTCTGCTTTACCTATGTAAAATAATGGAAAACATTTGCTGCTGTTCTATGCACATAAAGCTTCTTTATCTCCAGGTCTTGTTTGTAAACACATAAATATGGAGGGAAACATGTAGTCTGACAAGTTAAAGGGGAATCATTCATTTTACATGTGGGAAAGGCTTTTTAAACTATTATCTGCTATTATATAAACTCAAATGTGGGTAATTCTTTCATGGTCACTCATTTAATTGGCATCCAATAAGGGTTGATCAGTCTGAGCTTCTTTATGGCAAAAAAAAGCAAACCAAACAAAATTGGTCAGTCATTTTAATTGAGTCATACCAACAATTCAAAGCACAATGAAAAGAATAGATAATATATTGGCAGAGTTCCATGTTCCAGTGGTTTCATAGAGTCTTCAGTTGTTTTTTGTTTGTTTGTTTGTTTTGTTTGTTTTGTCTGTTTTTTTTTTTTAATTTTGTTTTTGTTTTTGGTGAGGCAATTGTGTTAAATAATTTACTAAAGGTCACATAGCTAGTAAACATGAGGTATCTGAGGTTGGATTTGAACTCATGTCCTCCTGACTCCAGGATCAGTGCTCTATCCATTGTGACACTTAGCTTCCCCCAGCCTTCAGTTTTTAAGTTTTCTTAAGACAAAACTTCACCTCTCATAATGTGTCTACAGAATGTGAATGGACTTAATTGAATGGCACTGTGATCACTACTTTGATTTCATTCTGGATCAGTTGACTCTCCTCCATTCCACTGGCTCAAAATATAACTTTACCTAACTTCCATGAGCCATCACAACAAATGTATGTCATGGGTCACATGAAACTTCCTGAGAAATAATTCATGTTTTCATTAATGAGTAAACAATTCAAATCCTGTTTCACTGATACTAAATTAGGAGTTTATTTTAAGAAAACACAATCAAGTGGAACATTTGTAATTATGCCACAGTCATTTCTGGAAATATCAACCCCGCCAAATCCAAAATTTCTTTGTTACAAAGAATAACAATTAAGCAAAAAGATCTGAAATAATGAAAACATCTGACAATATTCATAAAACAATCGGTCCCATTCGTCCTTTGTTTTTAAGAAGAAATGTATGTTTTATTGTTTGTTCTCTGGGCATCTCATTGATTTTTACATTTATTCAGTTAGATGACTTTTTGTGACTTTTTCACTTGCAATGTTTACTTTATTGTGTATATTTTTCTTTGTTCTCTGCCTAGTTCTCTTTCACCAGAACATACAAATTTCCCATGTTTCTATAGCCTCCTCTTATCCACCATTTCTTTACAGGGTTAAGCAATGGATCAGGATTTTCATAAGCAAAAGAAACTTCCAAGTGAGAAAAGTCTCTCTGCCCTGCAAGTGGGCATCTTGTCTGCAGCTTTGTCTTAGAGAATTCACAGAGCGATCACAGTTGTATGTAGATCAGAGATCAGAGATAAGTTAAATGATTTAACCAATGTCATACAGTCAGTATGTGTAAGAGGCAGGAATTTAAGCAAAGCTTTCCACATTTTTAAGCAAGTTCTTTATGCGATGTCCACTATCCACACTGACCCCCTTGTCTGTGTATTAAATAATCTCCCCAAATTCTGAAATATCATTCCATTACATTCATATACAGATTATATTCTAGGTACTTTTCTATTTTTGAGTTTGTTAGGGTTGAAGATGTTAATCTAAAACATATTTTTGCCATGCTTCTCTCCAGTTTTCCTAGCAGTTCTTTAAAAATAAAGAAAAAGAAAAACCTTAGTATAGGTGATAGAAAAGTGGCTAGGAAGCCCCAAGTTCAAATTTGGCCTTTATCTCCTACTTGCTATGTGACCTTGAATAGGTGTCTGAACTTTGCACAAGGGAGTTTGATAAAATTAGAGTTTACAGAAATGGAAACAATTTAAACTGGTAGAAGGAATTTCCTCATCCTTGAGTTCTGGGGCCATCTCAGTCACATGTCTGGCTCCTGGATTCAGATGGCTCTGGAGGGGAAAGTGAGGCAGGTGACCTTTAATGGCCCTCTCTCACAAATCCAATTCACTTGTATGTCATGGCATCCCCTCCTTGATGTCATGGTCCTCTTCAATAATAAAACAATAATAAGGAAAATATAAATCCAATTTCAGGCCTGTTATTAAGCTTGAAATACTTCCCCTAACAATCTGTGGTTTGATTTTATCAAACTATAGAGTGCTGATGTGATTTTTTTCTGTTTGTTTTATTTTCTATACAATTTATTTGCTACTTTTTAATTTCCTTGTTTTTGATTAGTATCATAGATTTGGGGACTATATAGTTTTCTAAGCATGTATAATGCTATATACATTAGCTTTCACAATTTTCTCATTATTTCCCTTGAAATTTTAGATTTATTTTTTCAAACTGATTTTGTTATAGTTTTGTCAAGTTTTAGAAATTATGACCTTGTTTGTATATAGTTGAGTATTTTTTGAGTATAATTTGAGTTATTTAAAACTAAATGTCAGTTAGTCTATTTGGTACTTAATCACATGATCCCTGGTGCTAAGGACATGAAGATAACTATATGTAATAGTTATTTTATATCCGTAATATATCTGTTGTTTGCATGTGCATAGAAAGGTGGGAGGTAAAGAGAAAGATAGAAAGAGTCAGAAACACAGACGACCACAGAGACCAACACAGAGAGTAATTCATAAAGAGGGGAAGGAAGGGAGGTAGGAGGGAAGAAAGACTGAGAGGGAAATGGAAAGGGAAAAGGATAGCGGGGAAGGGAGAAGACAGAGACAGAGAAACAGAGACACAGAGAGAGACAGAGAAAGAATTGTAAATGGAAGACAATCTCCTAATAAGGTACTTCAAGAGGTGGGATTTATGTCAGCACCTCTCAACACTCCCAAGTGAGACATGAACCAGATTAAAATGTAACTGGGAAATATCAAAAATATATATTCAATAAAATATTCAATAGATCACATTACGTTGTAAAATTAAGTCAATATGCAGCCTACAGGGATCCTTATGTATGGATTAATGACCCCCATTTCTGTTTGAATTTGACACTGCTGATTTAAACAGTCTTGATGCAAGCAAGAGAAACTAGAAAGCAGAAGTGACGGGAATTGGGCAAATCCGGTAAACTATAAGGAAACTGGAAAGATGGGAAGGGGACAAGTTGTTAAGGGCTTTAAATGTCAAACATAGCACTTTAAATTTGTTCCTGAAGGTAATAGAATGCTGCTGATCTTTAGAGTAGAAGGTGACATGATTGAACCTGCATTTTAAAGAAACCCTTTACACAGATGAGTGGAGAATGAATTGGAGTGGGAGAGGCCTGAGACCAGGAGATCAGCCAAGAGACCAACCAGATGATTTAAATAATAGAGGCATCAGATGATATAAACTTGTAATGCTGTAGTCACTTTGTAGGAAGAGAGTAAGACATTTATATGAGAGCTACAATGAAGGTAGAAATGACAAGATTTGATAACAAAATGAATATGTTTTCTGAGTTTGAATGAGATGCCAAGTATGGCACTGAGGTCACAAATGGCACACTCAACAGTTTATGAAAAAATGGAAAAGGAGAAAGGGTTTAGTTAAAATATAATGTGTTCTGTTTGGTACATATTGATTTTGAGGTGCTATGCTATAAAATATCCAGTTCAAGAAGTCCTGTTAATTTAGTTGGATTTGTCATTTTAACTATATTTGGAATATCTTTACAATCATTTATGTCACTTTATCTCTAAAAAGAGTATCCTAACTATATCCATGCTAATGATTTTTGTGAATTTATTTTGTTTTTTGATACTTCAGTGAAGCTATGAATTGTTTCAGTTTCCTTATTACTTCTATGGAATTGTGTGACTATGCTGACATGGGATCTGCATACGGTAATAATTTGTTTTCTTTTTGCTGATATTTATACCCTTTACTGATGCTTTTTATGTCATTATCTTTTCTGAATATCCCTCCCTAAGAGGTTTTTTCCATATACAATACAATACAGTACCTCTCCCATAACAATAAAGTTAATCTAATCAAATAGAAATACTGACTATCTTTAATAGTTCAATCTTAATTCAACATTTAGTCTTTTTTTATTCTAACAAGAAGATGATCCTCTTCATAATAATTAAGATTACTCACTAAAGTTATTTGAATTATAATGTCTTTAGTGTGGTTTTTCTTTGATGATGGTGTAAAGTATATAGTGCCATCATATATATTGTCCTTTCGTTCTGTTTACCTCACTATGTGTCCACTCAGTCACCCAAGTATAAATGAATTCATTAAACCAACATTTCTTAGAGCACAATAGTATTCTATTTCTTTCACATAGCATAATTTGTTCAGTCATTCCTTCAATCAATAAAGAACTGCACTATAATCAGGTTATTTCACTATTTTCCTCTTAAAATAGCAGACTAATGCTATTTTACAATGCCGTGGAATTTAAAGTTAATATTATCTAAACTAGACCACACTTTTTAAAGTCTGAGGTTAACTGTTTAGAGAAATTTATAACAACTTCCTTTTCTTTTATAGTTTAACTCTGGATAGTTTTACTAAAGAGATGTTAAAAGCTGCATCGCTACAAAATCATTGTGACTTTTAACATTTAAATTCAAAATTTATTCCCATATACCAACTCTACCCACTATGATTTTTACTAAATTTGTTTTTTTTTCTTCTTTTATATTTTTAAAAAAATTTTTAAAAATTTATAATTATAACATTTTTTTAATAGTACATATGCATGGGTAATTTTTTATAACATTATCCCTTGCCCTCACTTCTGTATAACAACTTTCTTTTCTTCTATAGTTTAACTCTGGATAGTTTTACTAAAGAGATGTTAAAAGCTGCATCGCTACAAAATCATTGTGACTTTTAACATTTAAATTCAAAATTTATGCCCATATACCAACTCTACCCACTATAATTTTTCCTAAATGTGTTTTTTTTTTCTTCTTTTATATTTTTTAAAAATTTAAAAAAATTTTATAATTATAACTTTTTTTTAATAGTACATATGCATGGGTAATTTTTTATAACATTATCCCTTGCCCTCACTTCTGTATAACAACTTTCTTTACGGATTCTTTTCCCTTGGATTTTTAGCATGTCAATACAACAGTTAATCCAGTTAGGGGGAGAGGGGAAAGATAAATTAATTATTTGTTGTCATTTGATTTAAATGGGATAAGGAACAATATCAATCATAGGATCCTCAATATGACTCTGGAAGAGACTCTGAAAGTCTGAAATCCCTCATTTTTAAAACAACTTGGTTAATATCATGGATGTGTTGAGCAGCAGAGCTAAGGTTTGAACTCTGATTTGAAATTCAGCATTCTTTTCACTGCACTAAGTCCTTTTTATTAAGGATGTGCTAGATCCAATTAGATATGTTGGTTGCCATGAAGATTCAGAAGGGACTGACTTTTTTTGGCCCAACTGACCATATGTTCTGGCAATGGAGGGTTATAGAATTTGTGATTTAAAAGAAACATCAGTAGCCATCTACTCTAACCCTTACATGCAGCAGAGTGATGACTACAAGATAACCAACAAAGAAACATCCAATCTCTCCTTGAAAGCCTTTAATAAGGAAATGCACTTCACTCTTGATGCAGATGTTAGGATGAGAACTTTTACATCAATCCTGATTTTGCCTAATTATAAGTCCTACTCATGGTTTCTGCCCTCTGGGACGAAAGTAAGAAGCAAAATTCTACATGACAGCATTGTAAATAGTTCACCAGTTACCTTAAGCAAAATTTCCAGATTTTTTTTTTTAATATTTAGTATTTTGATTCTCAAACTCACGTGGTTTCCGTCAGCATTCCCCTAGATCACTCTAACTTGTCTACCCAGGACCAAAAACTTGGAATTCATTTTGTCCTATAAAGTTAGAATTAGAATCAAACTCAGAAATCAATCAATCCAAACTCATCATTTTGTAATTAAGTAAACTCAAGACTTAGAGAAAAAAAGCAATGTTCACAAGGTCATACAATCCTAACCACATAATGTGAACTTGGCCACAGGTCTTCTAGACTTTAGATTCAAATACAAGTCTCTCCACTTTCACATACTTAGTTGATAGATATAGATAATATGGAAATGAGATGATTCGTTTAATTCTGGATTAGATGCTATTTCCAAAGAACAAGCAGTTCAGCACTCATCCACCCATCATATTAGTCCATTTATGTACTTTTCACTAACGTGTTTTTTGTCCATGGAATACTCAATATTGTATTATATATCAACACATTACTTAACCAGCTGCTTATTCTGCTTGGAGCTTACTGATAGAAAACTAGCTAGCTCAGGGTTCAAAACTGTGGTCAATGGGATTATTCTATTATATGTTCTGGTTTTAAAATTAGCTCCTAAAATGCTCAAATAGTGTCAGATTCATTCTCTTGGAATGTTTCATCAGCAAGCAGCCTTTTTATTTTATTTTTTTCAAATCCAGTGTTAGATAATTAATTGTTTTAATTTTATTTTTTATTACAGCTTTTTATTGACAGAACATATGCATGGGTAATTTTTCAACATTGACCCTTGCAAAAACTTTTGTTCCAATTTTTCCCCCTCCTTTCCCCCACCCTCTCCCCTAGATGGCAGGTAGTCCCATACCTGTTAAATATGTTAAAGTATATGTTAAATGCAATATATATATACATATATATATATATATATATATATATATATAGACACATACACACACACACACACACATATATATATATATATAGACACATACACACACACACACACACACACACACACACATATATATATATATAGTTATCTTGTTGCACAGAAAAATTTAGATTTAGAAAGAAGGTAAAAATAACCTGGAAGAAAAAAAAAACAAACAAAGATGCTAGCAAACAGTAACAGAAAGAGTGGAAATGCTATATTGTGGTCCACACTCATTTCCCAGTGTTCTTTCACTGGGCATAGCTGTTTCTGTTCATTACAGATCAATTGGAACTGACTTGGATCCTCTCATTGTTGAAGAGAGCCATGTCCATCAGAACTGATCATCACATAGTATTGTTGTTGAAGTGTATAATGATCTTCTGGTTAAAGCAGACTTTTTTTTGATAAGTTGATGTCTACAAGTATCAATCCCTTTCCCATTTTGTTCAAGTACTAAGCACACCAGTCTTGGTGCCCAGATATGTGTTTACATTCACTACTTCTACTTCTATTTATTCTCCTTTCCACTATCACTTAACCTTTTGAAATGTGTCTTAAAACTTTATCATCCAACTACAATTACTCTGTGCAAAATGACCAGTGATCTCAATTACCAAATCTGATGGGTTTTTCTCATACCTTATCCTTCTTAGTTTATCTGCTATGCTGAACACTGTTGACCACTCTCTTATGAATATTTTTCTCTTTACTGGGTTTTTATGAAACTATTCTCTCTGGTTATCCTGCCTGCATATTTTAGTCTCTTTTCCTGATACATATTATATAGAATGCATTCTAAGTGGAGATGGTAACTTCAAGGATCTATAAATGACTTTTTTTCCTTTACACTAAGCAGCTTTCTCATAGATTTCTATATCCAGAACTGGGCTCCAGGCTCACATCACTAAGCAAAATGGATACTTCAAGTTGAAGAATGCAGCAACATCTTAAATTCAACGTATCCGAAATGGAAGTTAACTTCAAAACAGGAACAAAAGTAATAAACCTATGCCAAAAATCCCTATTGACAACACCACTATTTCTCCAATGTTAGAGATTTATAATCTTACCATTATTCCCAACCTTTACTTTACATATTCAATCAGTTACCAAATATTGTCTTTTCAACCTCCACACCATTGCTTGAATCTTACCCTTTTCTTTCTCTGGACTTGAATAAGCACTATATCATTTTGGGACTTACCTCTCACTTAGAATATTGTAGTTGCCCCCTAATTGATTATCTCATTTTGTTTCCCAATCTAATCAGAACTGTCAGAGTGAGTTTCCTCAAACTCATCCATGGTCATATCATAATTTCCATAACAAAATGGAATAGGAAGATAAAAGATATCTGTATATAAAACTGAAAATCTATTAGGTAACACTTGCTTTTCCTTTTAAATATATAATAAAGTTATTGTGTAGCTTTCCTTTTTTCCCTTCACTCCCTCCAAATTAGCCCCAATCTATTTTTCAACTTTCTTAAAAATTACTCCTCTTCCTATACTCTGTGATCTATCTTACTTGATCTTTGCTATAATTTTTACACATGGAATTCCATTTTCCATTTCTGTATCATTGCCTGGCCATCCCTCATTCCTAAAATGTATATCTTCCATTTTCCCCAAGCTGAACTTGCTCCTTGAAAAACCATTAAGCACTTTAGGAAGTGGTTTATGCCACAATGATGAACTGGAATGCTTAACTTAATCTAAGTAAATGATGCCAGCCCTGAGAGCATCCAGCTCAAGGCAGAAATCCCCAAATACCTTTCCCAAGGTGACCATAATTAAAAGGCCCATTCTTTTTTTCAAAATATTCATTTGAAACTACATATTAAAATATGGAATTATGACGATGTGATGGAATGGATAGAGGCTGGACTTTAATTAGGCAGATTAAGGTTCAAATCCTGCTTCTGACATTTACTGGACATGTCATCTCCCAGGACCTCAGTTTTTTTGATCTGAACAAAGGAAATGGGAATACTAAAAGTACCTAAGTCATGATTGTTGTGATGATAAAATGGAATAATTGTAAGGTTTGCAAAATGTACAGCACTATATAAAAGTTGGTTGTTATACTTATAAATAATAAGTATTATTATTGGCATATATAATTGTAACTTGATTTAAGATACATGTCATATTGAATTTTTTGTACAGAGGAGGTCAATTAGGATGTCAAAGTCCTTGAGATCATGTCAAAAGAATATCCAGTTAAGCAATTGAGACTGGTTAACGTGGAAAACAGAAGATTGAAGTGTGTGCGTGTGTGTGTGTGTGTGTGTGTGTGTATGTGGGGGGTGAATAGATAGAAAGGGACAGAAAATCGAAGTGTTGGAGTCTTTAAAGAACTTTGTGTTGATGAAGAATTTATTTTTTACTGGTAATCTCCAGAAGTCAGAAGTATAAAAAAAAATAATTTCAAATATACAAATCTGGAATTAATTTAGAAGGCATGGGGGTTTCTAACAATTAGAGGTGTCTAAAAATAAAATTCCTTATATCGGGAGAGAGTAAGTTTATGTTCACTTAATGTTATTAAGCAAAGCTGAAATAATGACTTATCAGTTATAAACCAGAATTGATACTAGATTAGATCCTGCAAGGCTTTTTCAAATACTTTTGATTTTGTATGCTGTAAAATGCATAGCACATTTTCATGGCCACTGAAGAGAAATGGATTTCAATACTTTGTTTACTGGCAATAGCTGCATAAAATTGGGAAAGTCCATAGAATCATAGACTATCAGAGAGAGAAGGTATTTTAGAGACTATTTGGTCACATCTTCACCCATGTGCAATAATTCTTTTCTGTTACTTGAGAAAGTTGAGAGTTAAGGTTCCATTCAATTTCTAATTAATGATCCAAATCATATCTTTCTAGTTCTAACTATACTTTATTCAATCACTGCTTCAATGACATTTCAAAAATGAATTCCAGTATCTCATGAGGAATTCTATAACATTTTAGATACTTTTGAGTGTTACAAACCCTTTTTTTTTTTCTATTTGGCCTTTGATTTTGTATAATAAAATGTATATTACTAGTCCAAACATTCTGGAGAGTAATTTGGAACAATGCCCAAAGGGCTATAAAATTGTGCATTCCCTTTGAAACTGCAACAATACCACTGCTGGGTCTGGATCCCAAAGAGATAATTTAAAAAGTGAGGAAAGGATCCATATATACAAAAATATTTGTAGCAGCACTTTTATGGTGGCAAAGAAATGGAAATTGAGGGAAAGCCCATCAAATGGGAAAGGGCTGAACAGTATGTAGTATATGAATGTAATGGAATACTATTGTTCTATAAGAGATGATGAGCAAGGAAATTTCAGGAAATCCTGGAAAGAAGTGCATGACCTGATGCTTAGTAAAGTGAAGAGAACCAGAAGAACATTGTACATACTAACAGAAATATTGTGTGGTGATCAACTATGACAGACTTAGCTCTTCTTAGCAATGCAGTGATCTTAGACAGTTCAAATAGACTTGTGATGGAAAATGCCATCCACATCTGAGAGAAAGAACTATGAATCTCAAATTCAGACTAAAGCACACTGTTTTCATTTTGGATTTTTTATCTCATGGTTTTCCCCTTTTCTTCTGATTTTTTCCCACAAAATGACTAATGAAAATATGTTCAAAAGGATTGTACGTGTGTAACCTATATCAGATTGTTTGCTATCTTGGAGACTCAAGAGAAGGAAGTAAATGAGAAAAATTTGGCACTCAAAATCTTACAGAATTAAATGTTAGAAATTATCTTAACTGGGAAAAATGAAAATACTATTAAGTAAAAAATATTCATTTGACATATCATTTGATGTTCTTCTTTCTAAGAACATTTTCCAGGGATAAATAGAAAACTAGCAACATAAGGCCTTTAAGCACTTACTATGTGTCAGTTAACATTGACTAAGAGGTTGAACAGATTGTGAGAATAGTTAACTCATATTCATATCAATCTTGTTTTTTCATACAGGCATTTAAAGTGTAATCAATTTTTCTTTACCTTAACTTTATGCATAAAAATATCATTTCATTCACCTAAGCCAATATTTTTATGATGGTTTAAAAAAAAACACTGCTGGAGAGTTACTAGGCAATCTTTTGGAGAAGTAATGTGAAAGAAATGAAGGAGAGGAAGGGAAGGAAGGACGAAATGAGGGAAAGAAAGAGGGGAAGAAGGAAGGAGGGAAAGAAGGAGGAAAGGTGGAAAGGAAGGAAGGAAGGAAAGAAGGAAAGAAGGAAAAAGGATGTGAAAAAAGAAAGTATAATAACAACCAACTTTTATATAGTGCTGTACATTTTGCAAACCTTACAACTATCCCATTTTAGCATCATGACAAGCATGATTTAGGTACTTTTAGTATTTCCATTTCCTTTGTTCAGATCAAGAAACTGAGGTACTGGGAAGTTATATATCCAGTAAATGTCAGAAGCAGGATTTGAACCCTAATTTACCTAACCAAAAGTCCAACATCTGTACACTACATCACACAGTCATGATTCCCTTTTTAGTAAGGGAATGAAGGAGGGAGGGAGAAGGAGAAGGAGGAAGAGAAGGAAGGAAGAACAGAAGGGGAGAGGGAAAGAAAGATGGATGAGAGAGAGAAAGAAAGGAAAGAAAGGAAAGAAAGGAAAGAAAGAAAGGAAAGAAAGGAAAGAAAGGAAAGAAAGGAAAGAAAGGAAAGAAAGGAAAGAAAGGAAAGAAAGGAAAGAAAGAAAGAAAGAAAGGAAGAAAGGAAGGAAGGAAGGAAGGAAGGAAGGAAGGAAGGAAGGAAGGAAGGAAGGAAAGAAAGGAAAGAAAGGAAAGAAAGGAAAGAAAGGAAAGAAAGGAAAGAAAGGAAGGAAAGGAAGGAAAGAAAGGAAAGAAAGGAAAGAAAGAAAGGAAAGAAAGGAAAGAAAGGAAAGAAAGGAAAGAAAGGAAAGAAAGGAAAGAAAGGAAAGAAAGGAAAGAAAGGAAAGAAAGGAAAGAAAGGAAAGAAAGAAAGGAAGGAAGGAAGGAAGGAAGGAAGGAAGGAAAGAAAGGAAAGAAAGGAAAGAAAGGAAAGAAAGGAAAGAAAGGAAAGAAAGGAAAGAAAGGAAAGAAAGGAAAGAAAGGAAAGAAAGAAAGGAAGGAAGGAAGGAAGGAAGGAAGGAAGGAAAGAAAGAAAGAAAGAAAGAAAGAAAGAAAGAAAGAAAGAAAGAAAGAAAGAAAGAAAGAAAGAAAGAAAGAAAGAAAGAAAGAAAGAAAAAAGAAAGAAAGAAAAAAGAAGGAAGGAAGGAAGAAAGGAAGGAAGAAAGGAAGGAAGGAAGGAAGGAAGGAAGAAAGAAAGAGAGGGAGGAAGGGAGGAAAATGTTGGTGACATAGCATTTATTTGATTCTATTATTCTATTTTTGTGTCAACATCAGGATACCATGTATATTTTTTGTTGAACTGACCCCATTACATCATTGTTCTTCATTCTATGTGTGTTGCCTTGGAGAAAGAAAATTAACCAAAATGTTTTTTTCTTTCCTCACTTTAAGGTTCTGCTATTTCTTCCCAATACAGCGGCCTTTATCCTCTTAAATTTTGTGTGCTCTTCTGGCATCTGTGATGTCTTATCCCTTGAATAGAATCTTAGAGCCAGTTAATCCTCTACATGAATATCATTTCATATATATGAATGAAATGTCCTGGTAATATTGAGGGCTTTGTGCATGGTCAGTGAGACTTTACCCCTAACAGTCAAGATTTCAAGTTCATACTGCATATCTTTAGAGTGACAATGCCCATTAAATTTGGAGGTGGAGTTTGATTTGACCTATACATTTTAACATCATTGTCAGTATATATATTTGTTTGTTTTTTGTTTTTGCTTAAAATTGAATTTTAAGCCACCAAGGGAGAAATACAAGGAACTTCCATCCCAGCTGAATTTTATGGGATAATATTGCCTAAGCTTGCAAGAATTCCTGTGCCTGACTTTGGTGTTGCTGTAAATGCAAATATTGATGACCAAGGGGATTGTGGAAGCCAGAACAAGTCTGATGCCTTCAAGCATTTCATTTCCATTCTTGCCTAGTATAAACAGCTTATGCTACTGCTATATTTTGCTGTTTCCATAGTAATGTTTTTCAAACTTGTTAGGTGATGATGCTTTCTTGGACCATATAATTTTTTTTTCTCATGGCGGCTGATTATTTTGCATTTTATCATTCAGTGTAACCACTTATGAAAAAGCTGAAGGCTTTCCTTTTGTTTTAGATTATTTTCACTCCCACTGCTCTTTATAGCTAATATAATGAAACAAATATTGCTGAGTCCTTTCCTTTCATCTAATTAATTATAAACCGATCAGTGTTCCTAGCTGAATTAAAATAGTATAGTATAACACTATGGTGTCTAAAGGCATCTTATTCAATTGTGCTTGCAGTGCTAATATATCTACTTAAAAAGAGGGTAAATTAAGTCTCTATGTGTTAATTTTGCATATTTATGGGGGGAGAGAATGAATGGACAATATTATGTAGTACTGATTTAGGCCAATGGTTTCTTAATCCATTATGTCCTTATGTCTGATGTCCTTATATGTGAATTTAAGAGGACTCGGGTTCCTCATTGTGGATTCCCTGTGATTCTACAAAAACAAATATTTAACGTACCTAGAAATTGTATAGGCAGAGAATATAGTAAATAAATGGTATTTGTAACTGTACATCAAGCTATTTTGTTGTTATATAATAACACAGAGATCAATTCTACTGAGAAAGAAACAGGTGGACACCAGGTGTATTCTGTTAGTATAAACTAAATTAAATGGATTATCTATTTCGATTTTGTTCAGTGCATGAGAATTATAAGAACATATGTTGTGCTTTAGCAACAAAGACTTTGCTATACTGGAATAAGATTGATGTATATATGAGACCAAAAAGGCTAGTTCATTTGGATCAAAATTCAGCTTAATTGACTGTGTCCACATAATTCAATTTAGCACTCATTTTGTCAGTATCCTCTATGCATAGGACATGGTGCTGGCTAATCAGATTTAAAGAACAGTAAGGACCCTCAATTGATAAATAGTCAAAGGTAATGAACAAACAATTTTCAAATGATGAAATTAAAGCCATCTATAGTTACATGAAAAATGCTCTAAATCACTACTGATTAGAGACATGCAATTTAAAACAACTCTAAACTGCCACCTCATACCTCTCAGGTTGGCTTAAAATTCAGGAAAAGATAATGAGAAATGTTGGAGAGGATATGGAAAAGCTGAGGTACTAATGCATTGTTGGTAGAGTTGTGAAATAATCCAAACATTCTGGAGAGCATTTTGGAACTATGGGCAAAGGGCTATAAAACTGTGCATAATTTTTGACCCAGCAGTATCATTACAAGGTTTATAACCAAAGGAAATCATAAAGGAGGGAGAAGGATCCACATGTGCAAAAATATTTGTAGCAGCTCTTTTTGTGATAGCAAAGAATTGGAAAATATGCAGATGCCTATCCATTAGGGAATGGCTGAACAAGTTGGAGTACATGAAGATAATTAATTGAATGTTATTGTTTTATTTTTGTTTGTTTGTGTGTTTGTTTATTTGTTTGTTTGTTTGTTTTTCTTTTTTCCTGAGGCTGGGGTTAAGTGACCTGCCCAGGATCACACAGCTAGGAAATGTTAAGTGTCTAGGATCAAATTTGAACTCAGCTCCTCCTGAATTCAAGGCTGGTGTTCTATCCACTGCTCCACCTTGCTGCCCCTGAATATTATTGTTATATAAAAATGATGAACAAGCTGATTTTAGAAAGGCCTGAAAAGATTCTGAATGAAACAAGCAGAACACAATAACAGCAAGCATGTACAATGATCAATTATGAAAGACTTGGTTCTCAGTTGTTCAATGATCCAATGTAATCCCAATGAACTTTGGACAGAAAATGCCATCTCTATCCAGAAAGAGTTGTATGGGGATTGAATGTAAATTAACACATTCTATGCATACTTCTTTGTTTAATCTTTCCTGTGATTTTTGAGACCTTTTATTCTGACTTTTCTCTTCCAACAGACACATAAAGCAATGTATATTACAATAAAATAAAAAAATTAAAATAAAGAACAGTAAGGAAGTACCCTTTTCCTCCATATGTACTCTAAATGTTTGTACTTCTAAACATATACATGTTGTACATGTACTGCAAAAGAAACTATTATTTCTAAAGAGATGGGGTCATAGAGTAGCAAATGAAGAGTTATTAGAGATCATTGAGTTTTGTTCTTTCATTTTACAGGTGAGCAAACTGAAAGGGAGAAAAGTTAAATAGCATAGTGAACAAAACATTCTTGCTGATCTCAGAAAAATTTAACTTCAAATCCTACCTCAGACATTCACAAGTTGTCTGAATATGAACAAATTATTTAAACTGGAGAGTACATATGTGTATATATGTATGTATGTGAATATGTATATCTATTTATATGTGTACATATATCATTACCATCATATATGTACATTTTCTATAATCACCAGTAAATATGTACATGCATATGTATAATAATTATATATAATGTACATAATCACCATTATACAAAAATATATTTTATTTTTCAAACATTAAATGGGCTATGTAAATGCTTGATTTTATTATAATTATTATTATAATTAATATTATTATTATTATTAAATAACTGGGCAAGGATCAAAGTGTCTGTGATTAGTTTGAAGCTTTGTCTTACTGACTCTCCATTATAAAATACTACCTTTCAAATTCACCCAGGTAAATAAAAAGAATATATAAAAGAATATGAAATAATCTCTGCAGGAGGACAATAATAATGAAGTACCTTACAAGGAAGGCCTTGAGTAAAACTGGCCCCAAGACTGAGGTGTAAAACAAACTAGGATCATATAAGGTGAAGTTAGAGAGTTCATTTTAGGCATAGAATATCCCTGCTTGGAAGGAACAAAAGTGAGAGATTCAATGTTTGTGTAGAGACATATAGTAAGCAAGTTTGATTGATGGGGAGATGATACAATGAACATAAGGTTTTGAAGTATTACTTTGACAGCTTTGTGGAGAATGGCTTGGGAAAAGGAGAGACTTGAGATAAAGTAATCAATTAGATGGCTATGGAAATAGTCTCCATGAAAAATATTAAGCTCATTAACATAGATGTAGGCTGGTGAGAAGAAAAAAGTAGACAGATCCAGCAAAAATGTTGTGGAGGCAGAATCAACAAGCTTTGGTAAGTGAGTGAATATCTTGAGAGAACAAGAAAAGAAGGATGTGATGACATATTGAAAAATTAGGACCATAGATCTAAAATTGAAAGATACAATCCAATGGGCCAAAAAACAAATCATCCCCTTTTACAGATAAGGAAAATGAGGCACGTAGAAGTGAACAGATTTCCAGGGTCATACAACTGGTATCTTTGGTATGATTTTGGCATGTTTTCCTGACTTAAATCAGCAGTATTTTCTACACTGCCCATGCTTTCTTCTAGAGAATGAATGCCAGGCACTTGGCAGAAGCAGAATTCAGATTCAGAAGCAGAGTTTTTTTTTTTATTCATTTTTCCAAATTATCCCCTCCCTCCCTCCACTCCCTCCCCCCGATGGCAGGTAATCCCATACATTTTACATGTGTTACAATATAACCTAGATACAATATATGTGTGTAAATCCCATTTTCTTGTTGCACATAAAGTATTAGCTTCCGAAGGTATAAGTAACCTGGGTAGATAGACAGTAGTGCTAACAATTTACATTCGAGAAGCAGAGTTCTTAAAGAACATCTGAAAATTCCAGCAGTAGGAGGAACTTCAGAAAATGGACTCAAGACCTCAGGGAAGAGGTTAAAAGATATCATCATGGATTTCTTTTTTTCAGAAGGCAACACAGAATACTTCTAATTACAAAGACTGAGAATATTTTTTTATTGAAACAATAGCTCACAAATATCCTTTAAAGTTCAAATTCTGTGTGAACTGAATCAGCCTAACTTCAAGTCCCCTACTCTACCAGCTTTGCCATGCTGCATCTTAAAAATATTGTGAGTTAAATGATATAAGTGTGATTATCCCCATTTTGTAGATATGGACATTGAGGGTCTGAAGCATTAGTTAACTCTCTTCCTCAAGCTCACACTAGGACTAAGTGCCTCAGATAAAAATTGAATGCAGCTTATCTGACCTCAAGTCAATTCCATTTTCCATTAAACATCATAATGGCTAAGAGATTTCCAGATCCTTTGATATTATAAAAATAATGCTGTTTGTTTATTGGGTTATTTTTAATTAAAGGCTATACCCATAGGTTTACAGAATTCATGTACTCCCAGTGTGAAGGACAGAGCATAAGAGCTTCCAATCATCAGACATCCTCAGGTGTACTATGTACACTAATTTTCAGGAAATGTTCAGTAAAATGCAAGGGAGGAAAACTATTCTGATTTAGATGAGCATCCATTCATCGACAGGATTTGTCCATCAAACACTACCTTCCTAATATGAATCCTTGTAGTTTCAGGCAAAAATTCATTTCAAGGTAAGTTTATTTTCTTGGAAATTGTGAGTTTATCCCGTTGGAGGCTGAGACAGTCTCAAAAACAAGCATCTTTAGAGCCATAAGGCAATATAGTGGAAAACTTCTGATCTTGCACATGGTCTAGCCTGTCAGAGTCTTAACAGACTTATCATTCTAATCTAGTTCAGGCTGCCTTCCTCCACAAATACTCAAGCAAGTCAATTTCTTTGTGACATTGCCATTTGATAATTCTGAAGGGTCCCTAGTTAATAGAAATGTATAAGACACCCAAGTGCCTATAACCTTCAGGAAACCATTTGAACTATCTGGTATACTAAGATTCACTGTCAATCCAAACCCAGAGAGCTCAGAAAAAGCATATGCCAGGAATTCAGATAGTGTCTAGTGTCCTTTAGCTGTCCCCAAATAGCCGCAGTGAGTGATTGCTTATTGTATAATTCCAGTTTTATTATCCAGACGTATTAAAGAGTTTACAGATTTACATATCCAAGCATCAGCCTCAGGCTGCAGTGACTTATTGCTATGTCATGCCTCATATCCCTTTTTTAATACTGTGTTTGCTACAGATACAACTGTTCCAGTCACTAGCTGTATGTCACCACTGTGAATCATGAGTTCCAGGGACTTAGGATTCAGTGACTAGATTTGTCCTTCAGGGACTTCTGTCCGAATTTCTAACCCCGTGTGCCATTTCTGCTAAATCATTAACTCAATGCAATTCACCTCACAAAGTACCTACTATGTGCAAGTCCACCCTCGTGGACAGTGAGGATATAGAGATGAAAATAAGATGAGCTTGTATTCTACTCTTCCTCAACTATAGTATTGACTCCCAATGGTATAAAAGAAGTATCTTTGAAAGATATTTGAATAAGGAAGATATAAAGACCTGAAAATAATATGAATTTTGGAACTAAAGCTGAAATCAATTTTAAAGACCATCTAATCCAAAATCCTAATTTTATAGATAGAGAAACTGAGGCCTGTAGTAGCTGCTATTTATGAAGGATCACACAAATAAAAGAATCTTAGATGTAAACATAAGGTTTCTAAGTCAGAATGTAGCATCTCTGCATCTTTCAATCCAAAGAGACAAAACTAAAGTGATCAAACAGAAGATATATTTGATAATCATACAAGCAACCTTGATTTCCTACTCAGACCTTATTTATTAGCCTGGAACCTTTGACTAGGAAAGGGAACTGACCCTGTCATTTCATCAGTACAGGGAACCTACAAGGACGAAGCACCTCACTCAGTGCACATGAGTAATTTCTCTGATACATATACTTTTGTATATTTTTTACTTTATTTATTTTTTAGCCACCCAGAACATTTGGAGCTTACAGACTTGGCCAAGTTCACATACCTTATCAGAGATGAGACTAGAATCTAGGACTTTTTGACTCTGAAGCTACTTCTCTATTCACTAGGCCATATTATCTCTATCTTTATCTAACTAGTCATAAAGTCCATCTTTTATGGAAAACCAAGAAAGTCAATTCCACTTAGAATCATTTTAAAAAGCATCAAGACAAAGAATAAAAATGAGCCAAATATTTTGGAAGATTCCAGGTCTGTTCCTCTCCCTTGATTGATTTCTCTCTAATTAAAGAAACTTTTTCTTGGCAGAAGTGGCATGCTATTGTATGGTGATACCCTTTGGAGGAGTGTCACAGTTTAATCAGTTAAGTTTCAAATAGCAAAAAAAAGAAGGCTCTGCTCTAAGTCATTACATAAGGTGCTCAATTCAGTGCCTCACCCTGCTATTGAAGATCACAGGGGTCCACTTTCCTTGCTTCCAACTGTCTGCACCAAGACATCTTCATCCCTTTCTTCAATTATTATAATATTTCCTGAGTGTTATTTTCAGTAATGAAGAGTCCCCCTTTTGGAACTAAATAAACTACAAGACCTGAAGCAATGAAATGAAAGGGTATTAAGTAATCTTTCAGATAAGAGCAAAAGTTTTTCACATCACTGATGAATATTAGTAAAAGAGAAAACATGGGAGGGGGGATATGGAGGACATATGGATGAGGAGAAGAGGAGGGCTAGCCATAAGGATAAAAGACAACAAATAGATAACTGATGTGGTATATTAGTAACCCTAAAATAAAGGGCAGGAAGGGAGAAGGCTGGAGAATATCAATCAATCTGTCAAAGAAAAAGTATTGCTTACTGTGATGTAAGTACTAAAGATAACAAATCAAGAGAGAAATATTCCCTACCCTCAAAGAGTTTCCTTTGTGTTTTGAGGGAAACTGATAGGAAAACAAAACAAAACAAAAACAAAAACAAACTGGATAAGACTTACTCAGCAAAAGGATTAAAGAAGAAAACTATGAATATGGTGATCTGGGACAATTCCAATAACCTTGAGATAGGAAATGCCATCTGCATCCAGAGAAAGAACTAGGAAACTGAAGATAGATCAAAACATACTATTTTTATCTTTTTGGTTTGTTTTGTTTCTTATTTCTTGTTTTTTTTCCCCTTTTAGTCTGATTTTTCTTGCACAATCTGACAAGTGTAGAAATATGTTTAAAAGGATTATACATGTATAAATTATATCAAATTGTTTGCTGTTTATGGGAAGGTGAGAGCTAAAGGAAGGTGGAAGAGAAAACATCTTAGAAAAATTAATACTGAAAATTATCATTACATGTATTTACAAAAATAAAATACTATGAGAAAAAATAAGAAAGTTATAATTTGCTTTGTGTGATACCCAATCAGGGAAATGAAAGGTTTCAAATTAAAAATGAAACTAATCATTTATTCAGTCTTCTTTTTTTGTGGAACTCCCTTTCCCTTTTAGTGACCAATACAAAGATCTTTATTTGCCATGTAATGTCTTCTACAATTTGTCTACAATCTAGCTTTCCAAGCTTATTAAACATTACTCTCCTCATCTTCTACAATTCAGTCAAAATGGTCCTCATTCTCTTCCTCATACATAATATTATATCTTCTTCTGCTTTGAATTTCCTGCACTCCTTGCCAGTAATATATTCCATCTTCCCCACAATTATTAAAAAAAATATCTTTCTTCACAGTTCATTTCAAACATCACCTTCTCAAAAAAAAAAGACTTCCCTTGATCCTCCCATGAGCCCCTGTCTTACTAAATTACCTTATATTCATTATGTATATATGTTTGGATCTTAAAATTTCACTTGTCATACTATATCATTGACAGAATGCAAGACAGTTGGGTGGACTAGCAGGAGAAAGGAAAGTATCTTAATTTTTAGTTTTAATCTATTACTTTTTTCATTAATTATCTGATTTGCTTTTTTATTTTATTGTGTACTTTTATATAATTATGTCTGCCACAGAGCTCAGTACATAGTAGCTGTTTACTATGTACATGTTTATTGTTTGCATGCATATTTGATAGTTATATATATCTAATCAAACCACTATGACCCTTAGTATTTTAGAACCTATAGTTGTATACTGCAAAGTGGAAATTAACAGAAAAGAACACTGTACCAGAAAGAGATCTGATTTCTCATCCAGTTCTGCTGAAAGATCTGATTCCAAGTTATGACTTTTCAGATGATCTTAAATATCTCTTGAACAATCTGGACCTCATTTTTAAATCTTTGAAATAAGAGTTATTGGTGTGATTTCAAACATCCCTTTATGTTACTAAGTTCCAATGTTATATGGGTAAAAGCTCTATGAATAGCAGTACTTTACAGGCTGACTTTTGAGAAGAATAAAATAATCCAAAGAAAGGTCATTTCTCCCAGATAGCCAGGGCAGAAATAAATGAATTTGTGTTCATTCCTGAGTTAAGTAAAACGAGTAAGGTTTTCCCATCTGCTAACAGTAGTGCCACTAGTATCACAGTCAACTTAATTTAAATAAAATAGGTCTTAAGGTCTCCTCTCTTGCCTATCTAATTAAGAATTTGGTGAACTATAGTGACCATCTAGCAGGGAAATTCATCATGAATTCTTCCCTACTGATTTTTCAATACACTCAAGGTCCTCTTCTTTGTTTCTGCTCTCCAATTTTTAATTAATTTCCTATCCTTGTTGATTATGATGCTCTTTTATTTGTAAGACTGAAGGTGTTCCATATGAAATCCATCACAGGAGAACAAAACAATGTAGTAATGTCAATTAATGAACAGGTTCAAAAATGACCTCCTCAATACCAGCTGCTTTTAAGGTTTCTGATGTCTTCTACAAGTTTGAATTCTTGTGAATTTTTATTTGTTCATATAACAACAAATAAGCAATTAATACAAATATTTTACTTTTCAGCTATTTGAGTTGACAAATTTGCTTGTTCCAGTAATATCTACAGATAGCAAGCAACAAAAGACACCAACATGTTGATTGGCCATGTGTATTTGGAGGATTTCAAATGAAATACAGATGTGAGTTCAAGAGATCCTGATAGAAGTGGGTAACCATTTATACTACTGGAATGACTATGTATGTTGATTTAATTGTAAATTCATCAGAATATTGAAGAAGAATAGACAAAAGATAGAAGAAGACTTGTCAAACAAATATTTGAAAACACCTACAGTATGAATTAAGAACCTGGATTATAATTCAAGAACAAAAAAAAGTCTCCTAACATTTCTACTTTCCCACACAAACATATCTTCTTTAACAAAAGTTTCTTTTGTATCTTTATGCTTTTGAAAAAGTAATTCTGACTCTGAAAATTGATTCATTCTATGACTGTCACTTAACCTTTTTGAATATCCATAAAATGTGGCAGTTGGATTTGATGGCCTATCTGTTCTCTTCTGGGTCTAAATGCATGATCTCATGGGATTATATGATGCCAAAACAAAAATGGTCTATACCTTCATGGAAATTACATTCAAATGGGCAGGACAACGATCATGCAAACATACATGCATACACGTTTGTATGTGTATATACATACATATACACACACACAGTGTTTATATATATTGTACACATACACACCTTTATGCCGAAATGTGAATACTAGATAGTTATTGGGAAGAAGTGGCCTAATAGGCAAGGGAAAAGTTGGATCAGGAAAGATTTTTAAATAGAAAAAATGGCTTAGAAACAAAGGTTCCTAGTGGTAGATGTAAGGAATGAGAAAGTTCTAGGTATGGGAAATAGTGTGCAATGTTCTCCATTTGAGTGAAGGAGTAGATCAATATGTCTGGATCACAGAATGTAAAGAAGAAAGGAAAATGTAAAAAAATAAAATAAAATGCAAGAAAAGGCTATGGTATAAGTAATTATAAATGCCAAGCAGAAGATAATAAATAAAAAAAATAATCCTGGAGAAAATAGGGAGCCACGAAATTTTATAGAATAGGAATATGACAGGATTATAGAGAGACCCAAAAAGAGGTTATTGTAGTAATGCAGTCAGGAGTAGTGATGGTTAGGATGATAATCTTATATGGCAGTTGCAGGAAAAGAAAGGTTGGGAGTAATAATAATTACTAACAATTATATAACTCACCATGGTCAAAAGCCTGAAATAAGTGCTTTGCCAATATTATCTCAGTTAATCCTTACAACAATATTGAGATGTAGATGTTATTTTTTCCTTTTTACAGATAAGAAAATAGAGGCAAATGATTCAGAATCACACAAGTCAAAAGTTCCTTAATGTAGATTTGAATTGAAATCATTCTGATTCCAGGTCCATCTCTCTATTCACTACCACCCTAGCTGCCTAATGTTGTAAATAGGAAAATATAAGATTGTATAATTGTTTGGATATTTAGCATGAATAACTATGAAATTGGAGACTTGTAATGCCATTAATTGAATGTCCTTTACTGTATTGTTTGTTCTCCTTTGATGAATTTGAAGTGGAACACATTTAGCCTTAAGAATCAAAGAACATCACAATCCACAGGAATAGAGAATTTATTTAAAAGTTGAAGAGTAGGTAGAAAGAGGAACCTTGAATAAATCTGACAGTATTGAATATTCATTATGGAAGAAGTTGTGATGAATTTCCTTGCTACATGGTCACTATAGTGCACTGAAGGTGGAGAGAAATGCCTTTTTTTTGGTAATAGGCAAGTTTTGGAGGGTAGATTTGACTAGAAAAATGATGAGTTGTATGTGAACAATTTGGCCTTGATATGCTTATGGTAGTCCAGATGGAAGTATCAGTATATAATTTTGTATGTGGAAGTAAAGTTCATGAAAGACTACAACTAGATTTGGAGAATCATCTGCAAAGGAATGGTAATTGAACTCTTGGGAGCTGACAAGATGTAGAAATTTATCAAGAAAAGTTTGATTATCATTGATATGGAAATATTACAAAGATTGTAGGACCATGAGAGTTAGCATTAGAAGTGTTCTTAATGGCTACCTCAGTTAGTCAAAAAAACATTTATTAAGAAACTACTATGTGCTAGGCACTGTACTAAATACTGGGGATATATACAAAAGGAAAAAATAGTACTGGAGGAACTCACAGTCATCCAAGAGCAATAAATATACTATACATAAGCTAAATAGGAAATAATCAGCATAGGAAAGATGATAAAATTAAGAGAAACTGGAAAAGGGTTGCAGCAAAAAGTATGATTTTAACTGAGATTAAAGGTAATCTGATCCCTTTGTTTAAAGATGTTATTTGTCCAAGGTCATGCAATTATTAGGATTATTAATTTAGAACTAGAGGAGTAGCCCAGTGCCCTCCTAAAATCTGAGGAAATTGAACCTAAGAGAAGTGAGGTATCTATTCAAATAGATATTTAATACCCAGGTCCCAGGGGGCAGAGCCAAAATGGCAGAGAGCATTTTCTATGACCTCTTCTTACCTTCTCTCAACCAACAACAAATTAAGCCTCTAAACTAGTTTTTGAGTGAAAGAACCCGCAAATATTTGGAGTACAACACATTCCCAGAAGAAGATACCTTGGTAGAACTTCAGAACTGTTGCAAATGGACAGGAGAACAGTCTGCTGAACCCAGAGCTCAGCATAGGGAGAACAGGGAAGGACCTCGGACCAGGAGTCAGATCACCATTGTAGCTTCCATGAGCCTGGGAATTTTCTGTGAGCCTCTTAGGCTACTCTGTCCTTGTTGAAAGTAGGTGATCTAGCAGATTTGCTATTAAAGGCAACTGGTAAACCACTGAGCCCCAGAAGAACACAGGACCTAACCATGATTACCCAGCACCAAAAATCAATCAGCAAAATTGCCCCAGTGCAAATTAAAGCAGCTGTTACTCCTTTACATTGAGCAGACCTCAAGCCTTAAAAAAGATAACTCTTACCTAGACAGCTTTTCTGAAGAGAGAGAAGAACAGATCTCAAATCTTGAGGCTCCTAAAGGGAAAATAAGCCCCAAAGGGAGATATGAGTTAGTCCTTGTTTCACAAGGCTTTCTTGGAAGATCTATAAAGGATCTTAAAAGAGAGTTAGAAAAATGGAGAAAGTAAATGAGATCATTGCAAGAAGGAATGGAAAAAGCATAAAATGCTCTATAAAATAAATATGAAAAAGACACCAAATCACTGAAAAACAAAATTTTTGAAATAAAAAATTATGCAATGAACAAATTAATTCAATTGACCAATCACAAAAGGAGCTAAAAAAGGTAACTGAAGAAAATAACTCACTAAAAATTAGAATTGAATAAATGGAAGTGGATGAATCAATAAGACATCAAGAATCAATCAGACAAAAACAAAATGAAAACATAGAAGAAAATATGAAATACTTTCTAAAAAAATTGACCTAGAAAATAGATCTAGGAGAGACAATCTAAGAATTATTGGACTACCTGAAAGCAATAATGAAAAAAAAAATAAAAAAGAACCTAGACATTATCCTACAAGAAATCATAAAGGAAAACCTGCCCTGATATTTTAGAATCAGAAGATTAAAATAGCCATTGAAAGAATTCACAGTTCACCTCCTGAAAGAGACCCCAAAATTAAATCCCCAAAGAATATTGTGGCTAAATTTCAGAACTATCTAACCAAAGAAAAGATATTGCAAACAGCAAGAAAGAAATAATTTAATTATTGAGGAGCCACAATTAAGATTAAATGAAGTGGAGGAATATCTAGAAAAAATATAGATATTTGATAATTTGAAAGGCAAAGGAACTTGGATTACAGCCTTTTGGTTGTAAACTATCCATATAAAATTATGTTTTATTAAAGAGTACTATAGATAATGAAGCAATATCAATATTAACCTATGTCCACCAAGTGGTATAGCATCCAAATTCCTAGATGCAAGAAGAAATAGACAGCAAAACTATACTAGTGGGGGAATCTCAACCTTGCTCTCTCAGAACTAGATAAATCAAACCACAAAATAAATAAGGAAAAAAAAAGTTGAGGTAAACAAAATGTAAGAAAAGTTAGATCTTTGGAGAAAATTGAATAAAGACAGAAAAAAGTTTACTGTTTTCTCAGAGGTTCAATGAAACTTATTAAAAAAAATGAACATGTGTTAGGCATAAAAACCTCAAAATCAAATGCAGAAAGGTAGACATTGTAAATGCATTTTTTCAGCTCATGATGCAATAAAAATTACATGGAATATAAGTTCCAGAGAAAATAGATAAAAAAATAATTAGAAATTAAATAATCTAAACCAAAAGAATGAATGGATGAAACAGCAAATAATAAACACAATCAATGATTTCATCTAAGAGAATGACAATAATGAGACAACATGCCAAAATTTGTGGGAAACAGCCAAAGTGGTAAAAAGGGGAAATTTTATATCTCTAGATGCTTACCTGCATAAAATAGAGAAAGAAAAAATCAATGAATTGGGCTTGGAAGTAAAGCAAAGTAGACAAAGAACAAATCAAAAACCCTCAATTAGATACCAAATTTGAAATTCTGAAAATAAAAGGGGAAATTAATAAAATTGAAATTAAAAAAAACTATTGAATTAATAAAACTAAAAGTTGGATTTATGAAAAAACCAACAAAATAGATAAACCTTTAGTTAATTTGATTAGAAAAATAAAAGAAGAAAATCAAATTGTAAATGAAAAGAGAGAACTTTCCACCCATGAAGAGGAAATTAGAGCAATATTTAGATTTACTTTTTTCCAACTATAAGCCAATAATTTTTTTGATTAAATGAAATGGAGGAATATCTAGGAAAATATACATTTCCCAGGTTAACAGAAAAGAAAATAAATTATTTAAATAGTCCCATTTTAGAAAAAGAAATAAAACAAGCTACTAATCAACTTCCTAAGAAAAAATCCCCAGGGCCAGATGGATTTACATGTAAATTTTACCAAACATTCAAAGAACAATTAATTTCAATACTATATAAATTATTTGAAAAAATAGGGAAAAATTGAGTCGCTACCAGATTCATTTTATGACACAGATATGGTGCTGATAGCTAAACCAGGTAGGGTGAAAACAGAAAATTATAGACCAATTTCCCTAATGATTATTGCTGCAAAAATCTTAAATAAAATATTAGCAATGAGATTACAGAAAGTTATCCCCAAGATAATATGCTGTGACCATGTAGGACTTATACCAGGAATTTAGGGCTGGTTTAATATTGGGAAAACTATCAGCATAATCAACTATTTCAATAACTAAACTAACAAAAATTATATATATGGTTATATCAATAGATGCAGAAAGAGCATTTGAGAAAATCCAACATGCATTCCTATTGAAAACACTAGAGGGTATAGGAATAAATGGATTTTTCTTTAACATGATCAGTAGCATCTATTTAAAACCATCAGTAAGCATCATACATAATGGGGATAAACTGGAACCATTCCCAATAAGATCAGGAGTGAGACAAGGCTGCCCACTATCACCATTACTATTCAATATTGTATTAGAAATGTTAGCTTTAGCAATGAGAAGAAAAAGAGATTAAAGGAATTAGAATAGGTAATGAGGAAACCAAGTTATCACTCTTTGCAGATCATATGATGCTATGCTTGAAGAACCCTAGATAATCAACTAAAAACCTACTAGAACAGTTTGCAACTTTATAAAGTTTCAGGATACAAAATAAAACCACATGAACCATTAGCATTTTTATATATAACTAACAAACTCCAGCAGCAAGAGATACACAAAGAAATTCCATTCAGAATAACTGTCAGTAGTATAAAATATTTGGGCATCTATCTATCTGCCAAGGGAAAGTCAGGGCTATACAAATACAATTACAAAATACTTTCTACGCAAATAAATACAGACCTACTCAGTTGGAAAAATATCAAGTGCTCATGAGTAGGCAGAGAGAATATAATAAAAGTGATAATGTTACCTAAATCAATCTACTTATTTAGTACACCAATCAAGCAATAAATTTGGAAATAATTTTTGCATTTAAGGGTTCTTATAAAGGCCTCATTTCTAAAATATATAGAGAATTGACTCAAATTTATAAGAATCCAAGACACTCTCCAATTGATAAATGGTCAAAAGATATGAACATATAATTTTCAAATGAAGAAATTAAAACTATTTCTTATCATATGAGAAGGTGCTCTAAATTACTATTAATCAGAGAAATGAAAATTAGGATAACTCTGAGATACCACTACATACCTCTCAGATTGGTTAAGATGACAGGAAAAGATAATGACAAATGTTGGAGGGGATGTGGGAAACCTGTGACATTGGTGAATTGTTGGTAGAGTTGTGAACAAATCCAGCCATTCTGGAGAGCAATTTAGGACTATGTTCAAAGAGTTATCAAACTGTGCATCCCCTTTGACCCAGTAGTGTTTCTACTAGGTTTATATCCCAAACAGATCTTAAAGGAGAGAAAGAGACCCTCATGTGCAAAAAAAAAATTGTGGCAGCCCTCTTTGTAGTGGCTAGAAACTGGAAACTGAATGGAGGCCCATCATGGAGAATGGCTGAATAAATTGTGGTACATGAATGTTATAGCACATTATTGTACTATAAGAAATGATCAGGAGGATTGATTTTAGAAAGACATGGAGACACTACATGAAGTGATGCTAAGTAAAGTGAGCAGGACCAGGAGATCATTATACATGACAACATTATTATACAGTGATCAATTCTGATGAGTGTTACTCTTTCCAACAATGAATTGATTGATGCTACTTCCAATGATCTTGTGATGAAGAGAACCATCTACACCCAGGAGAGGACTGTAGCAACTGAATGTGGATCACAATATAACATTCTCACTCTTATTGTTGTTGTTCACTTGCATTTTATTTTCTTATTCATTTATTTTCTTTTTTTTTTGATATGATTTCTCTTGTGCAGCAAGAGAATTGTATATGTTTATACATGTTATATTTAACATGTTTAACACATATTGAATTAAATTATCCATGCATATGTTTTGAAAATAAAAAGATTCAAAAATATAAATAAATAATGAATGAATGGATAAATATAGATACATACATACATACCCAGGCCCCTTGATACCAAATACTGTATTTTTTCCCACTGTACTTCTATCTCAGCTACAAATTGGACCAGATGAAGTTCTGTAATCTTTTCTCTTTCAGCAATTCTCTGATATTCATTCTTAAATTGGAATTATCTAAGCTGGTCTTGACATAGACCTCCATTGGTCCCCATCTATGTTCATTCTCAAGAGAAGGCAAGTGAACTACAGTGCTGCTTTCAGTAATGAATTATGTACTTATTTTTGCCCAGAAAACACCAGGTATTGAATTTTGATATTAATGCACCGAAAGGTTCCTTCTCACAGGCATTGGTAGTTTCACTGCTTTAAACAATGGCAAACAAGAAATGATTGATATCTATTATGTGATTCAATGACATGCTAAAGTAGGGCTGTCACTAACAGATGTGTGATTTTAATTTCTCTTCCAGAGACAGACAGACTGTTTGGCTTTTGAGTTGCAAATCAGCCTCCCATCTTCTCCATAACCTTTTTTTTAAACTATATAACTCAGACTTAATGTAAATTCTTCATGAGACTCTCAACTGATGAAGACTCAAACTTTCATTTCTTCTTGTCTGTCACAAACATTCACCTTCTTTAATGTTCTGAAATACTTCTCCATGCCACATTGTATGATATGACATGATACTGTCATATGAGAACCTTCTAAAGTAAATTAAGAGATCATCATCATCATTATTTTAGAAACTTAATGTAATGAGAGAAGAACATGGCTAATAATCAACATATTTAACTCAAATTCTACCTCCTTCTAAGATGACTCAAATACCCATTTGAAGAAAGCCTTACTTGCTCATGTCTCTCTTATCGGTTTCTGTTACCAGGGATTCTTACCTGTCAGTCGCCAAATTTCTTTTGTTAACATTTTGCTAACCATACTTCAATATAATTATTTTTCTTTGTAATCTTACTTCTTTTATTTTATGCATTTATAGTGCCTCTTGGAATGGGTATTGTGTAGCCACCATATCTAGAATTCTCTTCCTTCCCAGCATTGCCACCTGGTTTCTCTGACTTATTTCAAGTCCCAGTTAAAACTCCTTTCTTATACAAGAATCCTTTCTTGAACACTTTTAATGACACTTCTTTCCCTGTGTTGATTATCTGCAAAGGTTCCTGTAACATATCTTTTTTGTAAATGGTTGTTTTAAAACTGTCATAGCAATTGGACTATGAACTCCTAAAAAACAGGAACTTTTTTTGTCTTTCTATCTCTAGCAGGTAGTAAGTACATATTAGATGATTAATAGATACTAATTGGCAGACTGGTTGCCATTAAAAATAACATTTTGAGGAATCCATAGTTTTCTGTATATGACACCTCTCCAACCTTTGACGCAACTTCAAGAATGGGTATTTCTATTCTCTCAGGTTACTTTTTATTTACTTGTTTCATTATATATATATATATATATATATATTTTTTTTTTTTTAGTCTATTCACAATACACTGCAAGTTCCTTTGAGTTTGAATCTGTTTTTGCCTTTCTTTGTATTTCCTTTATTTAGAAGTGTGCCTCACACAAAAAAAGCACTTAATAATTTGCTCCATGTTACAGGGAAACATACTTCAGTTTAGCATCTTTTTCCAATACTCACCACATGATCCTTGATCAATCACTTCATGTCTCCAAGCTTCTTTTAATTTTTCTATAACAGAGTGATTTTATGAGCCATGAGGGGAAAGAATGACAAAAAAAAGAAGATGAGATGGTCCCTTGATGAGAATAAGGGATAAGTGGTACCTGGCTCCATTGGACAATGAATTCTCTATTCCAATTATTTTGAGATGAATAGGAGAAGATTCCAAGTCTTGTGAACTTTCAGAAAGACAGCCAAGAGATGTGCAAGAAAGGAAGGCTTGGATGAAGTTCAATCTGAATCATTGGAGGAAATGTTCTACTTAATAAGATCATTCATTTGAGTATATGCCTGAAAATTCTCTCTACTTCATGGAACTGTAAAACTTTGTAAATTTGAAAGAGATTTATGAGATATATTATTGGTGATGGAGAGATGAAAATCAGAGTTCAAGTATTAATTCACATATATTGGTTCTAAGCACATCCCTTAACTTTCAGTGATCTGGGCAATTCTCTAAGATTAAAATTTCCATAGAAAGTTTAGATCTACTTAGGTAGAAAGTTCCTCAGGTAGGAGTTCCCTATACTAAGAAAATAACAGATCCAATTCCTACCTATAATACACAAAATAGGCACTTACTGTTCAATCATTTTAGTCATGCTTGAATCCTATATGGTATTTTTTGTGGCAGACATACTAGAATCGCTTGCTATTTTCTTCTCCAGCTCATTTTGTGTGAGTAAACTAGGCAAACAGGGCTGAATGTCTTGCCCAACATCATACAACTAATATGTCCGAGGCTGGATTTTAACTTGCAAAAATTCTTTTTTCCTGACTCCAGGTCTGTTATTCTGTCATTCCATCACTTTCCTGACCTTCTAAGCACTTAATAAATGTATTTTGATTAATGATGATAGTTATCCTAGTTTATTCCTACATGGCTTATGCATACTACACACACACATATACACACACACACACCCTACAGAGAGAGTTAGTAAGCCAAAATTGAACTCAGATCTTCCTGATCCTAGGCCCAGGGCTCTAGTCATTACACCTAGTTGTCCCTAATAATTCATATTAATACTTTAACCAGATGATAATTTCAATTAAATTAATAATAAGGGAAAAGCTTTTGATCAAATTATAAAATCCTGAAAAAACTGAAAAGTAACTGTGTTCAAATTAAGGTTATTTTTGACCAGGACTCTGGATCATCTATTAAAAACATACCATTTCAGAAAACACAGATTCACTTATGTGGAGGGATGGTGGAAGCCTCCATCTTATCCCTTAAAAAAAAAAAAAAACCAAAACAATAGCCCATATTAGGAATTAGGGGAAGATAGGGTATTACCTTGGCCTTTTTCTCAGTACAACAGGAAAGGATCTTTTGAGATTCAAATATCCAATCTGCATTGTGTCAGCATCCCCAAAACAACTGATGCAGCATCTGCATTGGATGCTTCAGGCAGACTGAACATTAGGAGGAAGACACAGCAGAAAGGGCTTATCATATCTAGAGGGGAGCATCTCAAGCAGTTCCAAAGGCGAACTTTCAGCAACCAGGATCATTGAAATATCTTTTGCCAGGTGTACTCTCAAATGTTGATCCTCTTTTTACATGGATTATGGATGTACTAATGGAAGAGACTATTGGAGAAATATTTTATACCTACTATTGTTACTGTACCCATCAATAAATACTATTTACCAATAAAGTTAATTAAGTCTAGCTAATTCATATAAAAGCAATCAAAGGAGGAAATATATGATTTAAATAATGAGAGAGAGAGAGAGAGAGAGAGAGAGAGAGAGAGAGAGAGAGAGAGAGAGAGAGAGAGTTTTGCTTCCTCTAGATCTCCCCAAGGCAACATGTAATAGTCACTCTCTAAGGACATAGCTTGCAATACTTAATGTAGTATAGTGGATAAAGTATTGGACCTACATTTAAGAAGATTCATCTTCTTGAGTTCAAATCTGGTTTCAGACCCTTACTAGCTGTGTAATTCACTTTTCTCATCTGCAAAATGAGAGTTGGAAAAGATAATGGCAAAAAACTCCAGTATCTCTACCAGGAAAACCTCGAATGGGGACATGAAGAATCCGATATGACTGGATCACAACAGAGATATAGCCTGCCAGTGTGAAGCAGAGATAAAGGGAACAACTCTTAAGATGAACTTAACAATTAATCACTCTGAGACAAAACTAATGATGAGCTTCCTCCAATTTAGTTATGCTAGGCTTCAGACTTATCTATTATTATATTACATTATTGGATTTACAATTAAAGGTCCTGGAATTAAATTCAGTTCTGCCAGTAAATAGTCATGAGGACTTGGGAAATCCATGCCTCTGCTCTAGACTTCAGTTTCTTCAGATGGAAATTAAGGGTAAGAATATAGATTAATTATCTTGGAAGGTTCCTTCCAGCTCTAAATGTATTATCCTTTGCTACTAATAGATGTTTATTGTTTGCATTTAAACCAATCTGTTTTGTTTAGGGTTTTGGCCAAGAAGGATGCAGACAATTAATGAGATTGATGCTTCAGTCTTCTGACCTTGATCAAAGCCAAGAATTCAGCACTTTTATTTGGTGTTAGAAGAGGGGAAATACATCAATGCTATATAGATTTTGGCTGGGGTATGGTGGGAAATAGGATGGGGGAAAGAAAGAATACTTCAAGGAGTATTTTAAAGTCTTTGGAAAGCATTATATTTGGATATTATTCCAGATCTGGATAAAAAATTAATCTTCCTGGATTGATAGAACATTATTCTTTATGTATATAAAGATAATGGCAATAACTTCCTGTCATCAGAACTGGACATTAAAGAAAATGTGCCCTTGGGATTTCTAAATCCAATTTAGATGTGCTTCAGACAGCAAAGGTGTAGATGGATGAGTGTTGAAATCTAGGGGATTGCCTCTGGCTTGCATTTGGTTTCTGATCTTCATTTTATTTTATTTGACATTCTATGACTAGAGCTATGCTCACAGAATGTCAATGAGATTTCAAAGATCCTGTAGGTCAACTTCATATATATATATATATATATATATATATATATATATATATATATATATATATATATATATATATATATATACATATATATATATATGTATATATATATATATATATATATATATATATATATATATATATATATATATATACATATACATATATATATATATACATATATATATATATGTATATATATATATGTATATATATATATGTATATATATATACATATATGTATATATATACATATATATATACATATATATATACATATATATATGTATATATATGTATATTTGTGTGTATACACACATATATGTACAATACATATACAACTTCATATATATGTATATATATGTATATTTGTGTGTGTATACACACACATATATGTACAATACATATACAAATATATGTATCTATATAAGATAATTCCCTCTACTACATTCCAAACTGGTGGGCTTTCACTCTTTGTTTGATGACCTCCATTTTAGGGAAGAAAGGAAGCACATTTACCCTTATATCAATCCATTCCATTTTTGGAGATTTATAATATTTTTTAAAATTTCCCCTAGCATTGAACCCTAAATTTATCTGCTTAATCAACTCCCCATCCTTTGTTCTTGATTATGCCCTCTTAGACCTAGAAAACAAATCTAATTTTGTGTTTGTTTCATTTTGTTTTGATGTTATATTATAGTTTTTTGACCATTTGGAAACAACCATCAGATTCTCCCTCCTTCTATTACAGAATACCTAGATACTTTCTTTTCCAACTCTTTTATGTGCATGTGTATATATGAACATTTATACATATGCACATACATATTACCACCATGTTTAAGATGTATTGCATATTAAATATCAAAATATTAAGTACATGCATCTAAATATATTTATAAATTGACTATTTATATAAATTATATATGATATATTTATTCATTCATTTTATAGTCATGCTGTATCTATTTTTATAATTATTATTATCCTCTCCCCATTATGATGTAAGTCCCTTGTTTCTCTGGTACATATTATAATGTCTGGAGTTTATGGGATATTCAGGAAGGAGACTAGCCCTCTGATGTGAAAGCTTACTCAGACTTTTTCATATCTGCTCATCTACCTTTGGTGTTCAACTGTTTCTCAATTTTCACTTGTGTCCCTAAGAAGTATAATATGCTCAGTGGCTATTGTGGCAGGCAAACTAAATTAAGTTGCAGGTCACCAAGAGGCCATCAAATCCACCCCATGTTAGGGGACTCTCTATTCCAAACATGGGAAGACTTCCCCCAGTGGAATGTGCAGATAAAAAAAGTATGTTCCAATAATCATGAACTGACTAATGTGGGTATTGTGAAATTCTTAAAGTTTGTTCAGACAGTGAAGAAACCGAGATCATGCACCTACTCCTGGGCAATAGCCAGTTATCTAACTATTGTCTTGCCAATGGACTTTAATGATTCTGGAAGAAAAAATGAGACTGACTTTCTGAAGGTCTGTCACACTAAAACCAAATTCATAGGGAAGTTGAGACAAGGACAATATGCCTTTGATCCTCTTTGAAAACAAAGAATGAACGATAATACAGTGTCTGAAACATAATAACCTTGAGGTATAAAGTAAGAGGCATGATATTACCTGTGAAAGTATTCAGGATCAGTCTCTAATTGAAGTGAAGGTATTTTAAGGAGGTTTAAGCATTCAATAGAAGGCTCAAGCTTTCTGAAGAAGACAGCAGCCCATCAAAGCAAGACAAGGATTTTGATAGAGTAAATAGTGCTGCTTAGATCAAAAGATATGCAAATATTAAGGTTATACAAGGAGTTTGTTGATATGGGGAGATTATAAAATTTCAGTAGAATTACTCATGTTGTAACCCAGAATGCATATAGAAAAGCCCACCTAAGGGAGAGGTATTACTTATTAGAAGTAGGATAGATTTACTCAAGAACAGCAAAAAAGAGGGAATTTCACAGTACCATATTGAGAGAAAGTCCAATGTCCTATTCTGTATCCTACTGGTACAATTTCCTCATGGTCTGATTACTGTTATTTTTTTTATAGTGGCTATCATGTGATAATCCGGGGATATGGATACAGAATAGGATAGTCTGCTCATTCTAGTGAGACCATTTCAGCTGTAGTTGGCTTGAGTCAACAATCACAATCCCATCAGTAGGCTATGACTTCTTTTTATAATATTATTTCATTTTCCCAAATAAATGCAAAAAGCTTTCAACATTCACCTTTTCAAAACTTGGTGTTATGATTTTTATTCTTCCCTCCACCCACCAGATAACAAGCATTCTGACATAGGTTAAACATGTGCAATTCTTCTAAATTGCACAGTTATGCTGTGCAAGAAAAATCAGATCAAAAGGGAAAAAATGAAAAAGAAAAAATAAAAAAGTAAACAAATAACAAAAAGGCAAAAATACTATGATTTCACCCACATTCATTCTTTATAATTCTCTCTCTAGATAGAGATGGATCATTCCATCCCAAGTCTAGTGGAATTATCATTCTTGAAAAGAGCCAAGTCCTTCACAGCTGCTCATCATATAATCTTGTTGCTAGGCACAATGTTCTTTTGGTTCTTTTCACTCACATAGCATCAATTCATATAAATTCTGAAGTTATATTCTTTTACTTCTTAAATGATTGATTGATTGTTCTATTTGTTATTGATATTTTCTTCATCTTCAAATTACCTTACATTTATTTATCTGTATATATATATATATATATATATATATATATATATATATATATATATATATAAAACTTTTCTGTAGAAAGTAAGTTTTTTGAGTGTTAGACTATTTTCATTTTTTTCTTTGTGTTTCTGACAATTCATACAACATTTTGCATGTGGAAGACCAATAAATATTGATCTTCAATATAATGTATTATATAACATATAATATATAATAACAAAATAATTTGTTGAATGATGTCATGAAGAAATGAGTTCCCTGCACTAATTTTCCATACTGGAATATACTTTCATAGTTTGTGAATAAGCAACTATTATTGATTAAAGTGACAATATAGCACACAGTTGTACACTACCTCTTGCTTTTTCTAGTATATTTTGTTAAAAGTTGAAAATTATGGCAAAAGAGGGGCAAGTTTGTGCTAAAAATTACAAAAACATATATCTGCCACAGCTCCCACATGTTTCTTAGGACTATTGATTTAATGACCAGAAATGAGTAGCAGAAATGGTATTTGATATATATGTTATTTTACAAAATTATCTCTGTAGGTTTCAAAAGGAGGGTGACAAAAGAACAAGTCTGCTTATTGGATAAGAATAAATGGATAAGAATAAAGACTCCATGTTGGAGAGAGTATTGATTTTCATTATTAAGATAATTGTGTGAAGATGTATGGGAGAGAGGGTGAGTTTCAGTGATCAATTGTGGTGTCAAGTTGCTGCTGTAGTTGGAGTATTGTCATTGAAATCAGGAAACCCTGAGTTCAAATCCTGCCTGAGATATTTATATCAGTAATTCTAAGCCAGTTTCTTAACCTTTTTTAGCTTCAGTTTCCTCAAGACCTGAGGTGCTTGTTCTGGGCATAAAATGAGATAAGTAAAGCATTTTCTAAATCTTAAAGAAGTATAGGAATTTTACTACTACTACTACCACCATCATCGGCACTATTAGTACTACTACTATCATGACGGTAACTGCTATCCACGTTCTTATTTATATTTTTATTATCTCTAAGGAAAATGTTGATCTGGACTAAATCTGGCTCCATTTTTGTGTCTGGGTTCTGGTGTCACCCCTAGAATCTAATATGCAAGCAAGGAAGAACTATGAGGAAAGTTCCACAAGTCTGTTTTCAAAGTATGTACATGAGCCATGATTAAGCTCTTTCAAGGTTGTGCTATTATTGTTGTTTTTTGTTACTGCTGCTGCTCCTATTGTTGTTATTCGGTTTCCTTTAATGGGACACCTAAAAGACTTAATAATTGTATCTGAACCAAGTGAAGAGCCATCTTTGAAGTCCAGTGACTTTCTCAATCCATCACAACAACAAATTGGACCATCAAGCCAACTAGTAGGAGCATATGAGGAAAACTTTTAGCTTCCCAGCAGAACATATCCATCACTAAAGCTGCCCACAACAACAAACTTCAAGAACACTCAGAGGAAAAAAGAGAAGGTATTAAGAGGCTGCTGTTCCAAAGTTCTGATTTGATTTGCCCATATGCAGTCCCTATATAGGTGCTTAACTACCATTGCCTTTTAAATCTGTGTTCATCTTCCTTTTATAAACAGGAGAGCAGGAGAGCAAACTTCTGTGTTGTTAATGGCATTGTTGTTGCTCAGGGGAGGTTGGAAGGGGGTTCTTGATTATTCTCAATTGCTGAGTTCTTCTGAGGCCTCTGAATTTTTGCTGTATGATTTAACCCATTGCATTCCTTGGACTCATTGTTGAGTGGATCTTGTCACATTTCATCAGTTGCAAAGCTGCATAGAACTGTGCTAACTTCAACCCAAGTTGTATATGTTTTTTCATAGTTATAAAATATGTTTTTATTAATCAATTGATTCAACCCACTCCATAGCAATTTTTAAAATCTAATTTTAGAATGTCTCCTGTTAGTGTGTAATTATTCCATCTGAAATAAACCTGTCTCCTCAAGTGGGTTGTTGATTTTTGAGAGGAGGATTTAGGATCCAATACTAGCTTGGCTCTATGATCCTCAGTTTCTTAATCTGTTAAAATGAGAAATACATCTTGCTACTACCTATATCCAAGTGTTCTGTAAACTGTAAAGCATGATATAAATATGATATTAATTTAACACTTAATACAAATTAACCTTATGCTAGTGTTCAAAAATAATAGACTTTCATATTTTTCAACAAGAAAAAAGAAAAAAGGAAGCATATGGTTACTATGTACTTTCAAATAGCAAGGGCTAGCTGTTATTTTTTAGGCTTCAGATGGCCAATTAGCATGTAGAAACATCAAAAGCAACAAATAATAACTATTCTGCAGCTAAAGGTAGCTCAGAGAATGGAACACTGGATCATAAGTCAGGAAAATATGAGTTCAAATCCACCCTCAGATACTTATTAGTTTAATAAACCTGGACAAATCACTTAAATTCTGCCTCGATTTTCATCATCTGCAAAATGGGGATAATAACATCTCTAATGGTTAATGATATTTATAACTTTATATATTTATATTATATATGATGATATTTATAGTTTTCAAACCTTAAAGTGCCATATGAATATCAGTTATTTGATATTTAATGTTGACCTTTATTCACATCTCATCTTAGTAGAATGTAAGCTTCTTGAGATGCAGAACTATCACGTTTTTGTCTTTGCACGGCCAGCACCTGGCACACAATAACTATGTAATAGATGTTTGTTAACTGCTTGCTTGATTTTGATTTTATTGCAGTTATGAAGAAACAGATGGAAGGTGAGTAATTCACTAGTGAATCTGAATTAACACTGCTTCCCAGGAGTCAAGATTATAATGAAAGAAAGAAAAACTTTAGATATGACATTAATAATAGCCTTAAAGTTGCTCTATTTGGCAATCAGAAATTAGAAAACAAGAACTCCTGGGGAGGGAACCATTAGCACAACCGTGTAATCAAACCGACCAGCCAAGGCAGTACAAATCCAGATATACTGTATTTCCTTTGATAAGATAGTTTGAAGGAATCGATGATAACAAGTGTATCCTGTGTAATGCTCGGATTAATTAAAGGTGATTTAACATCAAAGACGTTGTGGTTGGTAAATCATAGTAAGGCTGATTACTGCTAGATTTTTCCTTCCCAATCTCTTTGTGTTTCCAGGGGGAAAGTGTTGAATTCTCTTGTTGAATATCTGGATCATAATAACAATAATTTATATTAGGCATTACATTTCATTAATGAAACTCATGAAAAATGACCTGACTTTAAATTTCCTTTTTTCCCTTGTCCAGGACAATGAAGTTCTTAAATGTATATATGATATTTGTTAAGAAACAAGCATTTGCTTCTTTTTCAACTTGCTCAGAAATCTGTGCCATTTGAGACCACATGGCCAAGAATGAGTCTGCTGAATGCCAGCCCCCAGGCTTAATAATTTCTTCTCATCCTTGAGCTGAAGTTCACACACCTCTGATTTGCTTAAGACAGCAGGAACCAAAAACAAAAATGATTGATCATGCTTTACATTTCTTAAGGGAGCAGAAAAGGTGCCCTGCTGTGCTTTTTGTAATTAATTGACAATCCAGTACACAATCTGTTCTTCCAGCATGGTACTCAGCTTCTCCAAGACAACCTCGGAAGTCCTGCCAGTTGTAACCATCAGTGACTAGAAAAAGGTGGGACCCACTGCAACTGAAAATGATGATGTTGATTCAAATTCCACACCACTCTCAACCATGCTGGTGTTTCAGAGCATACTAATTACATAGTGTTCACCGTGCAATTATGGGGTAAATGCATGTTTCTTCCCAACACACTGAGCAAGGATAGCTCACCATACATGCTAATTACTTTTGCATCTACTAAACATAATTGCCATGAAAAAGACAAGAACCTACAATTACTAACTACTTAGGCAATATTTACTGAGTCTGCAGTTATCAGACAAGGGAACCCAATGCTTGCCTTTGCTAAAAATTTATTGTAAGTCTTTGGGTAAAATGTAGACCTCAAATGAATACAGAAATAAGGACCTATGAAGACAGACCTGAAGAGAGCTGATTGGTTCAAATCACTCATTATATAAACATGGAAGCTAAGATCCAGAGAGATTTGTCACATGAGGGTTTGGGTATTTTAGTGTTCTCCAAGTACAGTGCAGCATATCAGACCAAATAAGTTAGGCTTTATTAATATGAGTGAAGTAGATAAATATTTATAAGCACCTACTATATGCCAGGAACTGTGCTAAGTGTTGGATATACAAGAAATGGCAAAAAGATAGTCCCTAATCATAAAGAGCTCATAATCTAAATAGGAAAGACAACAAACAAGTATATACATAGAAACTAAATACAAGCTTTTAAAAAGGTTAAAAGAAGGAAAGTACTAGAATTAAGAAAAAATGAGAAAATCTTCCTGAAGATGGAATTTTAGCTGGTACTTAAAGCCAGAGAAAGGAGTAAAGAAAATGATGAGGGAAAGCTTTCCAAGGAGAAAAAGTCCAAGAGGCAAGAGATGGAACACCTTGTTTGTGGAGGTCAAAATGTCAGTGGATCAAAGTGTTGGAGAGTAACTTGGTGAAGAATTAGGTTTAATAAGACTGTAAGGAAGGGGTCATATTACAGAGGGTTTTGAATACTAAACAGAGGACTTTGTACTTGATTTTGGAGATGATTGAGAAACACTGGAGTCTTTGAATAAGGGATATGTGGCTAGTTGAAATTAGACGTTTACATAATTGTCTACTATAAAGAACATATCCAGAGAATTGTGAGGTTAGCAATGTGGAAACGTAATAGCAGACTTAATTTGTTCAGAGAAGAAAGAAGGAAAGATATCTAAAGACCATAATACTTGAAGACACGCACAAGTCCTTTTTTGAAGGACTGGATGATGACTTCTTGAAGATGTCATGCTAGAGATTTTGGGCCAGCTGTGACTTGGGAGAGATGGCTCCTGAAGTCTTCCTTATTTTGAGATTTCTTCCTTTATTTTGACAAAAGTTAAAAGGGTTCTTCTGCCTAAGCTTACTTTGAAAATGTGAAGCATCAAAGAGCAGTGTAGTAGAAAGGATTCTGGCATATGAAAACGCAGTTCTTGTATATATGAAATATTTATATCAGCCTTTTTTGTATTAGCAAAGAATTGAAAATTGCTGGCATGGCTGTAATCAATTGGGGAATGGCTAAAGAAGTCATGGTATATGATTGTGATGGAATATTCCTGTGTTATAAGAAATTATAAGTTCAAAGATCTTAGAAAAACATGGAAAGACTTGCAGAAAATAATGAAGAGCAAAATGACCAGGACCAAGAGAAAATGAGATAAAAGCAAATTTGTTTTAAGAATGATTTTGAATGAATGTTATTTTGATTACTATAAATATCCAAATTAACTATAGAGGACATATAAAAATATGTTATTTACATCCAGAGAAAGAGCTGATAAATCAAAGTGAGAATATGATAATTATATATATATATATATGAATGCATATGTATATATGTTTATGTGTATATGTGTCTGTATATGTAATATACATATTTGTCTAGCTATCTACATGTGAGTATGTGTGTATATACATATATATGTGCTATACTATAACTATATATGTGTATCTCTTTCTATCATCTATCTATATTTGTGTCTAACAATAGCCATCTCTAGGGTAGGGGAGAGGGAAGAAAAACAAGGGGAACAAAGAAATTCACATTATAATTTTGCTCTATATTTTAAAGAAATAGCAAGTGGTGCATAGTGCATGTTCATTTGCATGTGCAATCATGTCTTGTAATATTATAAAAAATGTTGTTCCAAAAAATCTTATTTTAAAAGAAAAGACATTGGGCTATGACACTTTGATCTTAGGCAAGTTCCTTAACCTCTTTGAATCTCAATTTTGGTTGATGGAAAACAAAGACAATAATTCTGGCTATCTACTTTGCACGATTATTGGATGCACGATTGGATGATTCAAATGTCATAATATATGGGCAGATGCTTTATAAACCATACTGCATCATCCAAATGCCAGGTACTATTGTTGTTAATAAAAGTTGTGCTCATCTTAGACATTACGCCTTAGCAATTGTATTGTAGAGACATAAAACATTTATTGGTTTAGATAACAACATCACAGTGGATGACTCCATAAACTTGGAAAACATTGGGAAATCATTACAAGAGATGTCTTCTCTGACCTTTTAAATACCATATGTATTAAAGCCTAAATTCAGACTTGCTATAAAATTAGCAATTTCAGATATCCCAAGAAGTTTCCTTGTAAGTAGAAAAGTATACAAAGTGTTCCTACCCTAGATCTCTTAAATATATATTGCTTACTATAAAAAAATGTGTATCATGGAACAAAAAAATCATACTTAGCAATAATGCTGAATGTGTCGGGTTTGCATAGGTGGTAGAAAAAGAGATAAATTTTGAATATGAAAACCTGAACAATAATTTTGCTACATGTTTTCATGCTTTATGCAAAATTACTTAAATTCTTTAGACCTTAGTTTCCTTGGGGAAATTTGGGGGGATTTGGCAATATTACCTTTAAGATTCTTTCCAGCTCTATACCTGTGATGCTGTCATTTTGTATGGGTGATAAATATATTTTGATATCCCTCATTATGAATGGTTGAATGTTGAAGGGAAAAGGAAAAGAAGGGAAGAAACATTTATTCATCTCCTATACTCTAAACACTCTGCTAGTTGCTTTACAAATATTATTTCATTTGAAGTAATGAATTAGTAAATGAATGAAAAAATTAATTAAGCACTCAGTATGTGGCAAACATTGTGCTAAGTGGTGAGGATACAAATATAAAAGAAAAAACAATCAATTTCTCAAAAGAACTTATAGTCTAATAGAAAGAACACTTGTCGGGGGTGGTGACTTAGTACTTATATGTTTTGAAAAGATAAAGGCATGAATAGATAAATAGATTGACATAAACTTTTCAGGAAGGAGATTGCAGAGCATTTTAAAATACCTACTATGCTTATTATATGACAGGCACTATACTGTATTGATCACATAAATACAAGGATAAAAAGGAGGAGTGACTTGCCTAGGGTCACACAGCTAGGAAACATGAACTGTCTGAAGCCAGATTTGAACTCAGGTCTTCCTGACTTCAGGGCTGATTTTCTATCCACTTTGTCATCTAGCTGCCCCCCTTTCATAATTTTCTCTAGGCCTTCTTTGATCATAAATTCCTCCCTTCTCCAAAGATATAATTAGTGAATTATCCCTTGTTCTCTGAATTTGCTTATGGTATCACCCTTTATGCTCAAATCATGTACCCATTTTGACCTTATTTTGGTAGGGAGTGTGAGATATAGATCTATGCTGTTTCTGATATTATTTTCCAGTTTTCCCAGCACTTTTTTAAACAGTGAGTTCTTATTCCAGAAGCTGAAGTTGTTGGGTTTATCAAACACTAGATTTCTATAGTCATTGACTATTGTAAGGGGTTGTTCTTGCACAGAAGTAAAACCACTGGGGAAAAGGTAGAAAACTCTAGCAAGTGAATGTAGATATGTGTTAGGATTACTAAGTGAGAACTCGGGTTGTCTGGATAGTGACAAGGTGAGAATTCAAGTTGGACAATTTCAAGGTGAGAACTCAGGTTTTGAGAAAATCATACCATAATTCCTCATTTAAATCCTCTTGCTCTAGGGAAAGATCTTGATCTTTCCTTTTTTCCTCACACTTCCTCCTCTGTTCATTTTTAGAACTTTTCCTTCTCCTACAACTTGCTTGATAGTTTAAGGCTAATTGAACTATGTTGTAGATATAAAATACTTCTGCAGAAATTGAACGAGGCCCATTTTTTGCTTGAAATTCTTTCATTTCATATCCCACTAGCTTCCATTTATCTTCATCTATCTTTTCTTCCTCTAAGAACCAAGGGGATGTGCGTCTTAATGCAGCCAAGAGTTTAGCAATCTGTACCCAGGTTACAAGTAAACTCTGCTCCTCAATTATCTTGATTATACTCTCTATAGTACCACTCCTGAATGGGGGTGGAGCTGAGGTTGCTTCTGGGGCTGGGGTTGAGTTGGCTGAGGTCCAGGGATTGAATATAGCTAACAATTGTAGCGAGCTGTCGTCTCTAGAAGCTGCCGGATCGCTCTCTGGGAAGAGATCTGCTGTGTCTACTCAAATCTTTCCGACAGATTCTTCTTCCTGTAGTGAACCGTTGTCTCCATGTAGTTGCTGTTAACTCTTGTCCAGAGAAGTGACTTCCCTTCCTGCAGAGAGCCCCGTCAGGCCTGATGCAATGCAGACACTTCTCCTTGAATCCTGGCTCTGAATCTCCTCCAGCTCTTATCCTTCTCCAGGCCGATCTGCTCTCCAGGCCCAATATTGTGTCTTTTATCCTCCCAGAGAATGGGCGTGGGATAATGCAAGGGCTTCTGGGAAGAACCACCTCAGCCAATGAGCCTGCTCCTTCCATCAAGTCAACCTGAGTTCTCACCTTGTAATTGTCCAACCTGAATTCTCACCTTGTCACTATCCAGACAACCCGAGTTCTCACTTAGTAATCCTAACATCTATGGACATGAATTAAACATTGATTGTCTGCAACAGGGACTCACCAATCAAAAGAGAAGGCCAGAAAGTATCAGTATTTCTATTTTCAAGGAAATATCATGTCAAAAGTCCTGAATTCGAGATAACAAAGTCTAGATCTTACTATTTAATCAGTTCTGCTCCACATGAAGCTTCACTAAGTATATGTCTAGTACTACAAACGTCCATGGAAAGCAGGTACTTTACTGTTAGAAGATAATATTATATTCAAAATAGCAGACGACAACAGTAGGATATATGGAGATTTTGGGGTTTAGTCTCAAATCTATGACCAATTATTGTCTTCTTGGACAAGAGTATCAACTTTAAACTTCTACCATTCTCACCCTCTGTCTCTCTGTGTCTACATCTCTCTGTCTCTCTGTCTGTCTCTCTCTCTCTCTTTCTCTCTCTCTCTCTCTATCTCTCTCTCTCTCTGGCTCTTTTTCTAGAGAGCAAAGTGTTCTGGACTTGGGGTTCAGAAAGATATTGGTTCAACTTATAAGACCTAGAAGCTATACAAATATGGGAAAGACACATAAACTTTATTAACCTTATTTTCTATTGGTAGAATATGGATAAGAAATAACATGATGTAGTCCAGAGATGTTAGACATGTGTTCTACCCAGAGAACTTCTAAGTGAGTCCTGAATCAGATTAAAATGGAATGTGGAAATATTTAATAAAATTAATAAAAATTTAATAATACAAAATAATGTCAATATGAGCAGCAAAGTAGTGCGGTGGATAGAGCATTAGACCTGGAGTCAGGAAAACATGAGTTCAAAACCAGAGTTTAGTACTTTCTAGCTATGTGAACATGAGCAAATCACTTAACCTTGTCTGTTTTTTCTTCATATAAAAAATGAGCTGGAGAAGGAAATGGCAAAAGACTCTAATATTATTGCCAAAAAAAATCCCAAGTGAGGTTATGAAGAATCAGACATGACTGAAATAGCTAAATAGTATTGATATATAGTTTAAGTCAATTTGTAGCCAGTACATATAGTCCAAAGTGTACTGATTTTTATAGTAAAATGGTTCCCATTTCTATTACAGTTTGACATCAATGGCATGATGTATAGATATCTGGGAAAATATTGATTGTGACTTTAAAAATCATTAAGTTTTTTTTTTTATTATTATTACTGATGGGGAAATTAAGACACAGAAAAGTAACAGAACTTGCCCAGATAGTCAATTTTAAAGTTGGAAGTAGAAACAAAAAATTTTAATTCTTAATCTAGTCCTTATTTAACCTTTATACATGTCATGTAATCCTACAAGGAAATAAGACTGTCAAGGACATGTATAGTAAATTTCTGTCTCTCTCCTCATCATTTATCACAGAGGCTAGTATGTAGGGGGTATTTAGTATTAATCACTGAAAGAGTAAATGAATGAATTCCATATGATGACATACTTTGCATATTCAGACATATGAACTAGATCTGAATATTTTCTGGCTTTTTTTGCACAAAAATAAAGGAAAATTAGACATTGTAAAGTAAACTTAAGTAATGATTCTAACTATACTAGTGTTTTAGAATTTTGGTTTATTAGTTGGTTTATTTACTTTTTGATGTTGTTGGGTATTTGCTTTGCTCTCACCGTAAGCTATTGTGCTGCCAGTACTACTCCAGCAGTTTTGACAAGTTGATTCATTGTCAGAAGCTGCAATATGGAGTTTTTCTAAAGAACTGTTTTGCAATATAATCCTGGTGGTCATTTTTTTCTTACAACTCTTTCTCTTTCAATTCTTCCCTGCATTATCTATTTACTCCTATGACACATGAATGCTGATGATTCCATTTATTGTTCCATTAGTGAAGCTTCAACTTCTGGTTTTCATTCATTTTTATGCTTAATAATGTTAGGTTAAGAATAAATGTGGGAAAAGAAGAAAAACAAATTAGTAGTATCAAAAATTAAAGGGGTTTATTTCACTAGCAAGAAAGAAGAAATTAAGACAATTTTCAGGAAGTATTTTGTCTAATTGTATTCCAATACATTTCACAATTTAAATAAAAAGGGTGATTATCTATGAAAATATAAATTGTACAGATTAAGAGAATGAATAAAATATTTAAATAGTATAATCTTATTAGAAAAATAAATTGAATAAATCATCAATTAACTTTTTTCTTTTTTTTTCTTTTTCTTTTCTTTTTTTTTTTTTTTTTTTTTTTGAGACTCGGGTTAAGTGACTTGCCTAGGGTCACACAGCTAGGAAGTGTTAAAGTGTCTGAGACCAGATTTGAACTTGGGTCCTCCTGAATTCAAGGCTGGTGCTCTATCCACTTTGCCACCTAGCTGCCCCCATCAATTAACTTTCTAAGAAAAGCATTCCATGACCTTTTGGATCCACAAGCAAATTCTATCATGTATTTAAAGATTGATTCATAAACATTTGTAAAAATAGGCAAAGAATGAATCCTATCAAATTCCTTTTGTGACACAAATGTGGTGTCTGATACCTCAACTAGAAAGAACAAAATCAGATAATTATAGACCAATTTACCTAATGAAAATTGATCTAAAATTTTAAAGTAAAATACTAGCAAAGAGATTAAGGCAATGAAAACATCAAATGATGTGATGCACTTGACTCTTTTCAACAATGAGGTGATTCTGGTGAATTCCAGTAGACTTATAATGGAGAGAGCCATCTGTATTCAAACAGAAAATTGTGGAGGCTGAATGTGGATCATATTTTTACCTTTGTTGTTGTTTGCTTTGTTGTTTTGTCTCTCTTTTTCTCCTTTTTGACCTGATTTTTCTTATGTAGCATGATAAATTTAAATAAATAAAGTGGAAATATACTTAAAAGAACTGCAAATGTTTAACCTATAATGGATTATTTGCTGGCTAAGAGAGAGGTAGGGAGTGGGGGGAGAAAAAGGAGCAAAATTGGGAAAACAAGATTTTGCAAGGGTGAATGTTGAGAACTATATCTTTGCATGTATTTTGAAAAATAAAATGCTATTATAAAATTATTTAAATAATAATAAAACCAATGTAGTTCCAAAGAATGAGATAGAAAGTATTTACATAAGAGATGCCAGCTTAATGACATAGAAAAAGGAATAGAAAATAGATGGTCTGTCCAACTACAGGTATAGAGCTCAAGTAACCTCCTTTAAGCCAAAGATTCAGAAAAAATTTAATTTTTAGTCACTTGATCAAGTTACAATAAAAAGATGGATAAAAGATTATACATTCTGGGAAATATGCATAAATGATTTACATACAAAGAGTGATATCATAAGCAAATTAAGAGAGAGATCATGGGATGGTTTATTTATCAGATTTATAGATAGGAAAAGAATTTAGGACCAAAAAAGACATGGAAAGCATTTCAAAATATAAAATTGATAATTTTGCTTATGTAAACTTAGAAAGTTTTTGCACAAACAAAACCGATGCAGCCAAAATTAGGCAAGCAAAAACTAGGAGGGAAGGCAAAGTTTACCAGCAAGAATCTTTGATAGACTTTCTTTCTCAAATATGTAGAGAACTGAATCAAAGATATCAAACCACAAATAATTTCCCAGTTGATAAGTAGTCAAAGAGTATGAACAGGCAGTTTTCAGATGAAGAAATCAAAGCACTATAAAAATATTGTCATATAAAAATGTTCTGAATGCATTAGAGAAATGCAAATTAAAACAACTCTCAAGTACTACCTCACACTTATCATATCGGCTAATATTACAAAAAAAAAAAAAAAACAAAACAGAAAATATTGTATGTATGGGGGCATGTGGGAAAACTGGAACACTAATGCACTTGTGGTGGAGTTATGAGCCATTCCAGTGATTCTGAAAAACAATTTGGAACTATGCCTAAAAGGCTATAAAATAATAAATACCTTTGGTCCAGCAATAACACTGCCAATTCTATATCCCAAAGACAACCAAAAGAGGAGAAAAGACTTATTTGTATAAAATATTAATAGCAACTTTTTTGTAGTGTTTAAGAACTGAAAATTGAGAGGATGCCTATCAATTGACTAATGGCTAAACAAGCTGTGGTATATGGCTCTAATGGAATATTATTGTGAAATAAGAAATGACAAGCAGGATGATTTCAGAAAAAAAACAAACTGAAAAACGTGTGAACTGATATGCAGTGAACAGAATACACAGTAGTAACACTATAGTTTTATGAAGAATCGTGAAAGATTTAGTTATTCTCAGAAATATAATTATCTAAGACAATTCCAAAAAAACTAAATATAGACTAAAGTACTACCTTTTACTTTTTTCATTTCTTTTCTTTCATGTATCTTTTTGTACACAATAATTAACATGGAATGTTTTGCATGAATGCATGTGTATAACCTATATCTCATTGCTTGCCTTTTCAGATGGGGAAAAAGGATGGATAGAATTTGGAATTCAAAATTTTAAATAAAAATGTTTATTTTAAAAAAGAATAAATGTGGAATTCCCTCCAAAAATCTTTCCTCTTGCATAGTCATCGAAACTGGAGTGTTCGCACTTTGTCATCTCTCTATTTTTCAAAGAACTGTAGGATTAGAAGGACTTATCTGGTCCTACCTACAGAATAATATAACTCCTCTATAGCCATCAAGCATTTACTTAAAATTTTCTTGTGGAAAACAGTCCACTACATACATGGCAGTTTATTTCTCTCAAACATAACTTTAATTACTATGAAAGCTTTGTTTTTTTCTTCCTAATAGACTAAAATTGTTCTTTCCACCTTCTATCCATTACTACTAGTTCTGCCCTCTGGGGCCAAGCAGATATTGTAATTCCTTATACTAACTCTTCAGAGAATCATTTCAACTTGGTTTGCTACTGCTAAGATTTTATTAATATAACACATAATTAACATTCTTTTGTGATGCAGAAACATCGGCCATTAACACTCTTCCAATAAACCCTGGAGAAATTGTCATATATCATTTTGTTTCAAAACATTGGATCCCTATTAAGAAAGGGGGACTTTTCTGAGATGATGATGGTAGATCATTTGTAGGTCGCCATAAAGGAAATCATCAAACATCATCGATTTAGAGCTAACAGGGACTTGCAAAGTCATCTCATTCTAATCCTTCCTTATTCTCATTAGAGAATTCTGTCATAATGAAAGCATCATTTAGGGCTGAAATATTGTAAGAGTAACAATATGATTTAACTACAACATCCCCATTTACACTAATTATATCCTTTGTGATATTTTAAACATTATGCTTTTAAGTTTAAAACAGAAAGTGATTGAGAAGCAATTTAAAAACTAGAAAATGACTTTTATGTGATAAAGTAGTGTTTGACCATAAGTATCTATATATTACACTTTAGTTCATATTTCTAAAACTTGAACCTTTTCAGGTTCTTGCAGTCTCATTTTCTTCTATACTACTGCACATGCCCAAAATCAATGTCCCAGGATCAAACCAAATCATATGCCACCCTGAAATTGCCTTGTTCCTACCATCAATAATATTATTCAGTATTTTAATTCAATATAAATATGTATTTCATTCAATTTGCCCTGGAAACCACTAAGTTTTATACATAGTGTTAGAGGAGACATCATAGAACACCAAACATATGGTATATATATATATATATATATATATATATATATATATATATATATATATATATATATATATATATATATATATATACATATATATAACACCCATACCTTAATCTATGTAATTAGAATGTGAAATGGTCATCTGACTTCAACTTAAAGACCTTCAATAATCAATTAGCATCAGGGAACAGATGAAGAATTTATTACTTATATTCCAATTGCTGTGGAGCTGTTTGTTTATTTTTCCCTTACAACAATCCAAAAATTTATCTTTGAAACTTCTACCCATCGGTCTTTATTCTGGCCTCTTGAGTCAGGTTACAAATGTTCCACATGATCTTATAAGTGTATGAAGACAGGTACCCTGGCTGCCCTCTTGCTTTTCTTTTTATTTTTTTTTCCTCCAGACTAAAGATGACCAGTCCCTTTATCCAGTTTTCATAAGTCATTACCTTATTACCAAACTGTTTGGCACCTTCTGAATATTCTCCAGCTTATCAACATCTTTCCATTCAAGAAGCTTACATATTAATCCAAATGTAGTGATAGCAGAGAATACTCAGAAAGATTTATCACTGACCTAACCAAAGATGCTTCATTTAAAGCATCATATAGTTATATAATAAACAATTGCAAAAAGAAATGCTATTGCAAATTAATAAGTGTTAGAATCTTTAAACCAATATGCAATTTGAATCAGAGACCATTGCTCCAGTCATTATTTGTGATTATGAAGAAGAAAGGAGGGAGAAGAGGGAGGAGGGTTTGTAAACATTAGCATAGTAATATTAATAATAGTGTGATCTCATGTCACTTATTGGACAAATAAAGCAATCAAGCAAAATTGATCAGTGGTTTGTGATATTTTATTAAATGTAATATATTTTATGAAATTTGGGTTTCTTCTGTTTCTTTATCAATTCTTTTTAGAACTAACATGGCAATAGCCCATGTTATTCCTATTGTATGTTGTTCTTATTGAAGATATTGCAATTGAGAGTTTTCTTGAGGGTAGACTTGGGAGATTAGAAGCTCAAATTGTTGATTTCACTGCTTCATTGCCTCAGCACAAAGCATCAAAAGAGCTCAAGGGACAAGACCTAAAATTTGGGTGGTAGATTAGAGGGCAACTCAGACAAAAAAAAAAAAATTCATTAAGTTGAATCAATTCTCAGTGCCTATATTGTTGAATGATCTTTCTCTGCTTCAGCTAAAAAAATACTTTTTCTTATGTGTTAAATGATCTACTCATGTCTTATTTTGTTCTAATATCAAACATAAATTAGAAAAGGACAAGCTTGAATTAGGCCCAGAATATGATACACTGCCCTCAAAAAGCTTACAATCCAACAGAATAAGATATATACCTAAATAGATATAGTAGAGTTTCATTATAAAGGGGAAGTCAAATAAATTTAGAGAAAAGTGAATAAGGAAAAATCACTTTTTTCCTAGAAGACTTGAATGTTCCATAAAGGAGGTGGGAGCTCATTTAATCTGAACAAAAACAAAACAAAACAAAACAAACAAACAATAGAATTGGGAAGGGCATGGATTTGTTGTACATGTTGGAGCAGGGAATAGTTTTGGTGTGATTCATTGTTGAGATAGGAGATATGAGAGAATGGAACTAGAGTAGGTTCAATATGAAATATGAAAACATTTGCATACTTATAGGTAAGAAAAATTACACATTTGGTGTGTTTCTTTCTCTTATAACTGTAAAGTTATCTTCTCTAAAAGGTAATGTTCTCTAGGAGCAGATTTCTTGGGGGGCTTCTGGGAGCAGCCTTAGTTTCAATTCTAGATAATAATCACCTCAAATTCAGCCAGGAGTTAAAGTCCAGATCCTTTATCGTCTCCTTCAAAATAGCCCGGTTAGCTTTCTTAGAGACCTATCTCTCTCCTTGGTTCCGAGTGCTTTTGTTGCTAGTCTTTTGTCTCTTCCAGTTTCTGCCTCTAGCTCCCTCTGAATCCAAAGCGTCCAGTCAGCACAGAAGTGGAAAATGGAATGAATCTGACTGGCCTCCAAAAGTGGGCTTGTGGGAGCTCCTTGTTTATATGCTGTGCACTGAGTATACCTCAATCATTACATCACTAGGAAACCATTATTTGTTATAGGGTTACTGCTAAATTAGATTTAACCATTGTCTCCTCAATTCCACTTAATTTCCTCAATTCCTCTTGTTTCAAGTTTTGGCCCATAACATCTCCTTGTGGGATCAGATCAATCATACTGAACCATGCTAAATTAGATAGTTATTGTCTCTATCAATTCCACTGTCTTAGTACCTTGTAAGTATCATAATATATAACTATCTGGCTTTGCATACAATGCACCTGAAATGCAGTTCATCATCTCCTTCATCTATTTGAGGACCTTTCATCCTTCACAATGTGGTTCAAACTCAGTCTGACCTCATACACCATGGTTTCTTGTTTTCATATATTCCCAATTTGGGTTGTTAATAATGTAGGAAATATTTGGCTATTTCTTTGTAAATCCTTAGGTATTTTTTCAAATGGATATGTCTTTATGGTCTTTCACTTTAGCTAGACATGGAACTTATTTTTTAAAGAACGAAGTCTATATCTTTTATTTATTTAGTGAGCCCAATACATATCTCTAACTCCCAGGATATGCTCTTCTATTGTATATCATAAAAGACATAAGTACTCTTAGGGATAACTTAAGAGAAAATATATTCGATGATATTACTACATGTTGAGAAATTTTGAATATGATAAATTCACAGAAAATACAAAGATATGAAAGCAGATATGAAAGGATAGTAACTGAATCAAACAAGTCCAATAGAATTATATATACTGAACAAAATAATCTATGTGGCAAAAATATGAAAAGATAAAAAAATCAAATTAATTGCAACATAATTAATCTTGTTCCAGAGAAATATAGCTTCATTTCAATGTTAGGATAATCATCCATGGATATGGAATGTTGCCTATGCTATCAGTTGTACTGGTTTAATTAGTTGTTTAATTACTTTCTTTTGTAAAGAAAAGGGGAAATATTGGCAAATGAGGATGTAAAAGGAGAGAAGCCTTTCCCAACCCCACTTAATTCTAGTATCTTCCCTTTCTTATTTCCTATTTAGCTCGCATGCAACTTTTTTTTGTTTATATTTATTTGTATGTTCTCACCTATTAGATTGTAGGCTCATTATACTTCATGCTTTTAATGAGTATAAAGTGGAATAAGGATTAAGCTTTTCTGTTTATTTCTAGCAGGTGGGGTAAAGAACAGTGAGTGGATATTGAATCAAATATTTTATTGTATTGTTTTTTTTTTGTTTGTTTGTTTGTTTTTTTTGTTTGGTTTTTTTTTGGAGGCTGGGGGTAAGTGACTTGCCCAGGGTCACATGGCTAGGAAGTGTTAAATGTCTGAGACCAGATTTGAACTGGGGTCCTGCTGAATTCAGGATTGATGTTCTATCCACTGCGCCACCTAGCTGCCCCCTATTGTATTGTATTTTAAAGTAAAGAGAAACTTGCAAATTATCAGAGCTATCCAAAGTGGAAAATAATGGCTTCCTTTTCAGCTAAAAGCTTGCAGCATGTCACATAAATTTTTGAAGAGAAGTTTATGTAGGTTCAAATTATAATAAATGAAATAATTTATAAAAGATAAAAATTAGGGAAGACATGATAACTGTCTCTAAGTATTTAAAAGAGTTTCGCATACTTTGTTTCCTCCATTTATGTATGAACTTCTTGAATGCAAAGTCTACTTTACATTTGTTTTTTATTTCAATTCATTATCATCTTTGACCCCCACAACAAATTTTGGATAGGTATTAACTATATTAATAAAGGTATTTTGCAGATAAAGAAACTGAAGATCAAGAAAGCTAAAAGACTTTCTGGAAAGAGACATTTTTTTTTTCTTTGCAAAAGAGCCAAGAATAAGATTTATACCTTATTATCTGTCTTTTCTAGATCATTTTTCATGTTATATGTGCTTAATGGACATGCACTAATGGTAAAATAGATAATAATTGTGTCAGGTAGAATTTCAGTCTTTCATACAATATAAAAGTTCACTATTGGAAATCATATTGCTTATTGTCTCACAGATAAGGAGAACACCAAATTATTTTTCAGCATGAGAGTAAATTAAATACTCCATAAATGACATCTTGAATTTCTTATGTTACATTTTGTTATACATGCTTTTTCATAATAAAATAAATTCTGTCAATTAGATTCCCTACACCACATATAGAGTCTATTTGACTGACAATGACTAACCTCACAGTAGACACTTTAATTAATAATGGCTTCTTTTCAGAATGGTGGTGTGTTTCCAGGGATAATAATGAGGACAGAATTTCAGAAAAACAAATATCAGTGGGGCTTTGGGCCTAGAGAAATTGTCTCCTTGAATTCATTTAAGACCAAGGGGAATGAGAGACACTATATACAAGGCCAAGAAAAAGAAAGATATTTGATACCAATTTTGGAACAAATGAAATGACTCATACCATCACTTAAATGCTTCAGGGAGATGTCAGACTCCTGGCACACAGACTCCTGATGGTCCTTGTCCTAAACAATGAGTCATCATTTACAAATGATCTTATTTCCAACATAAGGGTTTTGTCTTATATAAAACCCTAAACAAAGAGAAGGGAAAGAATAAATGAATGAAAATAATAGATAGATAGATAGATAGATAGATAGATAGATAGATAGATAGATAGATAGATAGATAGATATAGATAGATAGATGGATGGATGCATAGATGGATGGATGGGAGAGAGGAAGAGAGCAAAGGAAGAAGGGAGGGAAAGAAGAAAGGAAGGGGAAAGAGAGGGAAAGAAAGAGAGATGGGTAAATCGATAGACAGACAGATGGATAGATAGATATCCACATATTGAGAGATAAATATAGATATACATGTATACAGATATATACAGAGAGAAAGGTAGAAAACAGAAAAAGAGAGACACTGAAATTTAGTCAGTCACTAAGTTAGTTTAGTTAGTTAGAGACCCTTGCTTTAAATCTCAGATTTGCTAATTACTACCTACATGATATACAAGGCACTTTAAAAGTTTAAGTCTTTTGCCTCATCTCTACATAAGAGGAATGCTATAGATAATCTAAATCTGGAAGGGACTTCAGATGACATCTAGTCATAGTCATTCAATGAAATGGAGCCCCATTAAGGTATATGAATTGTTTAATATTATACAAATAATTAACTTCATAGGTAGAATTTGAAACCAGATATTCTGAAATCTGAGCCAGGCTTTTTTACAATGTAGTATTTTATCTATATTTATTCACTGTTTTAACACGTATATGTTCATATAGTTCTTACTTGACTTTATATTTATGTATCCAATATCTATTAAATAGTCTGGCACATATTAGGGACTTGATAAATAATTGTTAAATGATTGATACCTTCTTGAATTCTAAAGTCCCATCATATCCTTAATCATATGATCTTCTCAATTCAGTCCCTTGGGCTCCTGAGTAGTAATATCTTCACAAAATCTCTCATATGAGGCATTTTCTATCCATGGATTAATTCAGTAATCTACTTACTAATCTTCTTAGCTCCAGGTGCTCCCCTTATCATAACATCCTAACTCATCTTCAATTGATTTTATGAAAGAAAAATTATGACAATGTTACTCTTCTACCTAGAAAACAAAACAAAGCAAAACAAATAAACAAACAAAAATAAAAACACTAGTGATTTCCTACTACCACTGTGATCAAAATGTTTGCTTTTTAAACCTTTTTTACAACTGGTCTCTTCCTACTTTTCTAGACGTTTTACATTTTACATTCCTTCCCTCATATTTTATGATATAGCAACATTGACCATCATGCTTTTCAAAACAAAAATAACATTTCTTTTCCCAAGTCTGCAACTTTTTATTGACTGTTTCCCACATCTGAAATGCTAGCCCCTGGAAGCTATCAAATATTACTCCGGTCATCCTCTCAATCCATTACTCCTTTAATGTTTTCTGCGGTTCTATTTGGCTTCTTTTTTGTTTTGTTTGTTTTTATCTTGTTCAGAAAATTCATTAAGTTTCCACTCTATGTCTGGCATAATGCCATACCCCAATACTCTTCCAACATTCCTACAGCCCCACTCAATTACTTAGGTCAATTGAGATCTAAAATGGCTTAAACCTTAGGGCTAATGGAAGTTGGACACTGAATGTATAACAAAACACACACAAGTCCATAGAAATTGCATATCCAACCTGCCCTTCATTCAAGTTGTCTACTTTGATACTCTGCTGAAACAACAGTTACTTCTTTAGGAAAGAGAGAGATATCAACAGCTTCAAGTAAATAAGCAGCATTAGTTCCTTCTTTTTAGTCTGATACAATGCAAACTCCTTAGAAATGTTTCAGCGAACCTAAAAATAAGAGTTAGTATTTAGAAAAAAAAATGTGTGCATTGAACAGAATGAGAAACTTACTTAGTAAGGTATATTTTATTGTTATTGGAAAAGAACACAGAAGTTCTCTCTCATGAGAGGTCATCTATTGTACCAGATTCTGGAAAATGTGACCTGAGATGACTTAAGTTCTACTTCAGAGACTTAATTATAATAATTCTATTGCAAAAGTGAGGGACTGGTAAAATTCCATTTAAAGAAATGTGCAACTAACAAGATTAAATCTTGAACTTCTTTAACATCTTATCGTGATTCTACATTAGAAGATTTTTAATATGAGAATATACTCCATAATTCCACAGCAGCTCATTAGGCAAGACAAGTTGTCTGGCATCTATAACAAATCTCAACATAAACTTTAAAAACCAGTTTAAAAGAGAGTGAAAGAGAGAAGAAAGTCATTTTGAAAGTATTTGCAGAAGAAAAAAATACCCTGGAAACAGAAAACTGCAGAATCCAGACATTCTTTGTTAAATTCTTTTCCTCTCAAAATCAAGCCTAAATCCTAGCTTGTTGTTATGTGTACAGATATTTCAATGTGAGAAATGGAAGCATTTGAAATGAAACTTGGTAAGTAAAATGAAATCTTACTATTTATACTTCACATTTTAATTCCCTGACTGATGTTTTGAAAATATTCAAATGGAGCTTCCATTAGAGATCTTTGAGATCCCAAATGTCTCTTCATAAATTCCACCTGAGTGTGAGCCATGTTTGCTTTTAAAAAAAAATTCCCCAGTGTCTATTATAGAAGGCTCTTAGATTTTAAATGACTCTGAAAAACTTTCTTATCAGTTCAATCACTAAGCATTATTGCAGAAGTGAAACAAGCTGGCAATAGCTAACCTGATATGTGCATATCAGTGAATCCAGCTGCAGGGACACTATATAAATAATCTAATGATTTGTTTTGGTTGCATTTCATGGGTTATCTATGAAGAAAAGGGTATTACAAGTGGTAATATTTGATTTGATAATATTTGATTGACAATATTTGATCGGGCTGGGTATCTTTAAAGTTTTTTAATGGATGGCCTAATTCAAGGAATAAGATAGACCTACTTAGGTAAGTCCCTTTGCCTTGGGAAGGCAATGATTGCATTAGCAGGGAATCCAGGAAGTTTTCCAGATAGGCTGATATATATTTGTCTCTTCACCAATCCCCCACTGGGGAGACAACCAGGTTTAGTATATAGTATTAAATGAAATGCTTTTCATTAGGCATCTTGTGTTCAATGTCAATGCTTGATATAATCTTCAGTGGTTGGTAGGCACTTTTGTGCTAAGTACTGAACATTCAATTTCAAAGACATTCTTCCAAAATCTTCACTTTACATCTCTGAAATTCTACTTATTACTCTTCAGCGAGGATTAACCTTTTATGGATCACTAACCCCTGAGAAGACCAGTGAATCCTATGGATACCTCATACAAATATTCTAAACTTATGTGTGTTTTTATGTGTGTGTTCTCACAGTTTCGACATCAAAACCAAATCTGAAATAAAGTTTCTTAGTTCCAAGTGAATGAATTTACTATCCTGACTGTTTATCACAGCATAACCTTGGAAAAGTATTTGATCTCTCTTCAAATGACTCATCTATAGAAACAAAGAATGGTAACGATTTCACACACAGAATCTACTGATGCAAACAAATACTTAAACAAAAATTACCTCAGAAAACCTCCAAACTCATTACCCAGACTTTATTATAGGATTTTGAATGTGGGAGGTTCAAACATCTCAAATCAGTCCATTCTATTTTCTAATAGCTCTAATTATTAAAAAGATTTCTTTTCTGCTTCAAGTGCTTGTAACTTTTATCTACTACATCCAGTATTACTATCTAATATCACATATAACAAGTCTAGTCACTTTTTGATCTGACAATTTTTCAAATAATATAAAAAAGAGTATGACCTGCTTACCTTTTCTTCTCTAGTCTAATGCTTTCCATTTATTTCAACTAACCCTATGGCATGAGGCTTTTTGGTCTTTCACCTTCTTGGTTAGTATTTTTTGAATAAACTCCAGGTTATCAACAGCCTCTCTGAAACATGGTACATTTCACTAAATACAATACCTAAGATGTGATCAAATCATTGGCACTCATCTAAAATTGAACAGAATGTTTCTCTTAATATGCATTATGTTTGCATTATCTACTATGTCATAATGTTTAATCTTGTTTAACATAAAATACAAGAAAACACAGATTTTTTTTTCAACCAGATTGAATTTTAACCAACTCACTCATTTTGTAAAATTGGTTATCCCAAAGTTAGTCATCCCTACAAAATTTCAAATTATCCTTTTCAAGCCAATAACCTAGCCATCAAGGTCCCTTTTCTGATTTTTTTTATCTGATCTCTGTATCATTATAACTTCTAAAAAAGAATAATAATGATAGTGTTCACCAAAAGTACTATTACATTTTCATCTGACATATGAAGGAAATAGAATGTGTAATTCATTTATCATAATATTTTCTTTTGACAAAAGAAAATCCATTTATCCATTGTTGTTTGGCTTTTCTCTTTGCTTCTCTAAATGCTTAACTGATTTTTGTAAGAATTATATCTTTTCCCACAGAGAGCAATGGTAACATAGATGAATAATAACTTCATTCCATGTTTGAGTAAATGAATGAAATGTATTGATATTTCAAATTAGATGAATTCAAGACTGATAATGAAAGACTTTAAGATGAATAGCCTCCCTGGTGAGAAAACATTGCTAATTCTCTATTTAATTTCCCAAAAATCCAACTGAATAACTGAGTAAACAGTTGCCTATCAACTACATTTTAAAACAGCCAACTCATGAAAGGTCTTCCCATTTAAACCCCAGAAGAGAGATTCTGTTCCCTACTGAATCATTATGAAGGACTCACTTAAACACAGCCTAACACATTTCTTCGATTTCCTGCAGTAGTGATGCAATGTCCATCTGGACAGTGAAACCAGCTGGCATCTTCCTAAATTAGAGAGGCCTGGACTCCTGACAAAATTGGTCTTTCCTCCAGATGCTGCCATAATTAAGGGGAGGGGAAGAAAAGAATGGCCATAGAAAAACTGCTTTATTCCTTGCTCTTCAGTGATTGATATATTTTGACAATTAATCTAAAATGTATGCACCCAAATAGTAAAAATATGAAATCATAAATTTCTTGCCAGAAACTTTTTTAAAAAGAGTCATTCCTTATTTTCTTGGCTCACTTCAAGAAGCTATCATTGACTACACCAAAATGTTCTCTTTTAAATAGAGTTTAAGCTGAGGAGATTATCTCTCCTTAACTTAAAGCAAGATGAAAAAGAGTAAAATGGTTATTATTCCTTCTGAAGCTTCACACTGTATACTTCAAGTACTTTAAAGCATATTGGATTGCTTGCATTTATAAATTCTAGGTAAAATTGTTAGAAAAAATACAGTGTTTTGTGAGCTTTCCAATTTTTAAAGTTTAGACTAAAATCTATAATATAAAACTGCTTCTGTTACTAAATAAATTTCTGGACTTCCTGAGGTGGAGCCAAGATGGCAGAGTGAAACCAGGAAGCTGCCTGAGCTTTCCCAGTTTCCTTCAAAAAACACATGAAACCAAGCCTCTGAACAGTCTGACAGAATGGAACCACTCTCCTGCTCAAGATAAACTGGAAAAAAAAACTTCAAAATAGGTCAGTCTCACTGGGGTGAAAAGGCCCAGCTCAGAAAGACTCTGGAAAAGCAGGTGAGAGGGTCTTAACCACAGCAAATCCGAAACTAAGATCTTCAGTCCTGTCTCAGTAGAGGAGCAAATCACTGGGACAATTTCCAGTCCCAACTCAGAAAGCAAACTATGGGAAACCAGGCTATTTCCTGAAAAGAGCAGGCAAAGCTACCCCTACAAAAATCAAGGGTCCCTATGCTTAAAGTCAAGGCTCAGAGATGCAGAAGAAGCTTGGGAAAGTGCCCCCTTTACCCCAGAGTTTAATCATAAAAGTAAAAAAGCAGGAAATACCAAAAGAAAAGAGAATGAGCAAGAAATAGAAAAGAATCTTGATCATAGAAAGCTACTATAGTGACAGGTGTCTAAATCACAAACTCACATAAGGACAAAATATGCGCAAAAGAAATATTAAAGAGTGAGATGAATTAATCTCAAGCTCATAAAAGATTTTAAAAGATAAATAAGAGCAGTGGAAGAAAAAATGAGAAAGGAAGAAAAAATAAAAATACATAAAAAGTAGAATTAACTAAATGGAAAAACAGTTTAAAAAGCTAGCTAAAGAAAATCACACATTAAAAACTAGCATAGGACCAATAAAAGCTAATGACTATATGAGATAGCAAGAATCAGTCAAATAACATTTTAAAAAATGAAAAAAAAATTGAAGAAAATGAACTACCTCACTGGAAAAATAGCAAACCTGGAAAATAGTTCCAGAAGAGAAAATTTAAAAATCATTGGCCTTCCTGAAGGCCATATCCAAAAAAAAAAAAAAAAATTAAAAGACCTGGATACCATTCTTCGAGAGATCACTAAGGAATACTGCCTTGATATTCTAGAAATGTTCTAGAAACAGTTGGGAAAATATTAATTGAAAGAATCCATCAATCATATTTGGAAAGAGATCCCACAAGGAAAACCCCAAAGAACATTGTTGTAAAATTCCAGAACTACAACGTCAAGGAAAAATATCACAAGCTGCCAGACAAAAACAATTAATATATCAAGGAGCAATAGTCAGGACTACCCAGCATCTGGCAGGTTCTAAAATAAAGGATTGAAGAGCTAGAATACCATATTCCAGAAAGCAAAGGACCTAAAGCTACAATCAAGAATTAACTACCCAGCAAGACTCAGCATCATCTTTTAGAGAAGGTGATGGAGCTTCAAAGAAGTAAGAAATTTGCAATCATTCTTATTGAAAAAAATAGAACTAAACATGAAATGTAACTTACAAACACAGGATTCAAGAAAAGCATGGAAAAGCAAACAGAGGAAATATCTATTATTTAAAAGTTAATTTTTCTATATCCCTAGATGAGAAAATAATATCAGTAACTCTTGAGAATTGTATCTATCACTAGGCCAGACAGGATGGGAAGGGAGTTACTGGGGAGGGGGAATAACATGTGGACTGAAGGTGAAGCTCTGAATTTACTCTGATGTATAGCCTCAAAGACAAAGATATTAAGGTATGGGAAAATATCTGTACTTGAAAAAGCATAAAGGGGAGACATAATGGAGCAATTAATTCACATGAAGAGGTGTAAAAGTACTATTACAATTGAAGGAAAAAAGGGAAGAGGGATGAGCATTATCTGAAGCTTGATCTCATCAGTTTTGGCTCTAAAAGGAGGGATAATTTAATCATTCATTTGGGTATAGAAATTGATCTACTGCTATAAAGAAGTAGGAGTAAAAAGAGGAAAGAAAAGGGAGAAACAGGATAGAAGGGAGGACAGAAAGACTAGGACAAAGGTAAGAGAAGGGGGAAGGGATGATAGAAAATAAGGTATTGGGTGTAGTTAGTTAAAAAAATACTAAGAAAAGGGGGAAGGTATGATAGAAGATAAAGTACTGGGTGGGCTGGAGGAAAAACTGCCTAAGGACAAGGTAGAAAGAGAGAACAAAGATATATACAGAGGAGAAAATAGGATAAAGAAAAATACAGTTGGCAATCATAGCTGTGAATGTGAATGGGATGAATTCTATCATAAATGGAAACAAATAGTAGAGTGGATTAAAAAAAAACAATCCTACAATATGTTGTTTATAAAAAACACATTTGACACAAAGAGAAATATACATTGTAAAGGTAAAAGGCTGGAACATAATTTATTATGCTTCAGCTGAAGTAAAAATAACAGTAGGGGTAGCAATTCTGATGTATATATACATATATATATATATATATATATATGTGTGTGTGTGTGTCTGTGTGTGTGTGTCTGTGTATTTAAAGAGACAAGAAAGAAAAGTACACTTTGATAAAGGGCAACATAAATAGTGAAATAGTAATGATACTAAGTATGTATGCAACAAGTGGTAGAGTTGAAAAATTCTTGGGAAAAATATTAAGACTGTTACATGAAAATATATACAGCAAAACTATATTAGTGGGGGACTTCAACTTTCCACTCTCAGAATTCAATAAATCTATCCACAAAATAAACAAGAAAAAAAAAAAAGAAACTAGGGACATTAATAGAATCCTAGAAAACCTAAATATGCTAGACCAGAGGTCTGAAGAAAATTGAATAGGGACAGAAAGAAATATACCTTTTTTAGGCAATACATGGCACTCCCACGAAAACTGACCATGTTTTAGGGCATAAAAATCTCACAATCAAATGCAGAAAGGCAGTAATATTAAATGGTTCCTTTGCAGACCATAATGCAATAAAAATTACATTCATTAAAGGGACAGAAAAGATAGATTAAAAACCAATTGGAAATTAAATAATCTAATTCTAAAAAATGAGTGGATCAAACAACAAGTCACAGAAACAATCCATAATTTCCTCCAAGAGAATGACAATAATGAGACAACATACCAAAATTGATGGGATACAGTTAAAGCAGTTCTTAGGGAAAATTTTACATCTCTAAATAGCTACATGAATAAAACACAGAAAGAGGAAATCAATAAACTGAGCATGCACTAAACAAGGTTGAGAAAGATCAAAGTAAAAATCCCCAACTAAATGCCAAATTAGAAATTCTAAATCTCAAAGGAAAGATTAATGAAATTGAAACAAAGAAAACTATTGAGCTAATACATAAAACTAAGGATTGTTGTTGTTTTTTTAATCCACAAAATAGATAAACTTTTGATTATTTGTTTTAAAAAAGGGAATAAAACAAATAACCATAATCAAAAATGAAAATGGTGAATTTAGCAACAATGACAAATAAAACAATAATTAAAAACTATTTTGCCCAAATTATAGCTGCAAATCTGAGAATCTAATCAAAATGGATTAATATGTTCAAAAATATAAATTGTCCAGATTAACACAAGAGGAATTAAATTACTTAAATAGTCCATTTTAGAAAAAAAAAGTGATTGAATAATCTATTAATGAACTCCCTAAGAAAAAATCTCCAGGACCAGATGGTTTCACAAGTGAATTCTATCACACATTTAAAGAACAATTAATTCCAAATACTATGTAAACTATTTGGAAAAATTGGTAAAGCAGGAGTCCTGTCAAATTCCTTCTCTGACACAAATATGATACTGATACCCAAACCAGTAAGAGCCAAAACAGAGTAAGAAAATACAGACCAATTTCTCTAAAAATATTGATGCAAAAATTTTAAAATAAAATATTAGCAAAGAGATTACAACAATTTATCAGCAGAATAATACACTATGACCAAGTAGGATTTATAGTAGGAATGCAGGGCTGGTTTAATATTAGGAAAACTATTATCATAATTGACCATATCAATAACAAAGCCATTAGAAATCATATTATATCAATAGATGCAGAGAAACCTTTTGACAGAATACAGCACCCATCCTATTAAAAACACTAAAAAGCAGAGGGATAAAAGGATTTTTTCTTAAAATAATAAGCAGTATTTATCTAAAACTAACAGCAAACAACATTTGCAATGAAGAGATGATAATAATCATAATCACCACTTTTATTCAATAAATTTGATTATTCAATGAGAGAATAAAATTATCACTCTCTGCAGATGATATGATATTATCCTTATAGAATATTCCAAAATCATTCAAAAACCTACTAGAAACAATTAACAGTTTTAACAAATTTGCAGGATATAAAATAAACTCTCACAAATTATCAGCATTTCAATGTATTATTGACAAAGGACATCAGCAAGATATAGAAAGAGAAATTCCATTTAAAATTACTGTAGACAAAATAAAACTACTTAGAGGGGTCTATGTGCCAAGACAAACCCAAGCACTATTTGAACACAATTATGATACTTCTCACACAAATAATGTCACATCTAAACAATTAGAAAACTATAAATTGCTTAAGGGTAGGCTGAGCTAATATAATAAAATGATAATTCTACCTAAATTGATACATCTTTTCAGTGCCATACTAATGAAAATGCCAAAAAATATTTTATAGAACTAAAAATAATAACAAAATTCATCTGGAAGAACAAAATTTCAAGAATATCAAAGGAATTAATGAAAAAAGTACAAAGGATGGGCACTTGGCAGTACCAAACCTGAAGCTATTATAAAGCAGCAGTCATCAAAAACTTTTTGAACTGGCTAAGAAATAGACTAATGATTCAGTGGAACATATTAGATTCACATAACACAATAAATAAGACCTACCTGTAATATTCTAGTATTTGATAAACCTATAAACTCCAGCTTCTAGAATAATAACTCAGTATTTGGCAAACATTGCTGGGAAAACTAGAAAACAGTATGTCAGAAACTTGGCATAGACCGCTATCTCAACTATGCCAAAACAAGGTCAAATGGGTACATGATCTGGGCATAAAGGATGATACCATAAACATATTAGGAGATCAAGGAATAATTTATCTATTCAGATCTTTGGACCAAAGAACACTTAGAGAACATTATAAAAGGCAAAATGAACAAGTTTGATTACATTAAATATGTGTGTATATATATATATACATATATATATATATAATTTTTTGTACAAAATCAATAGAAAGAAAATTAGAAGGGAAGTACAAAGCTAGGATAAAAATCTTTACAGCCATTGTTTCTGATAAAGGTCTTCTTTCTAAAATTAGAAACTGTGCCAAATTTATAAGACTCCATATCATCCCCTAATTTATAAATGTTCAAATGCTATTTTCAGATGATGAAAATAAAGCCTTATGTAATTATATGCAAAAATGCTCTAAATCACTATTGACTAGAGAAATGCAAATTAAAACAACTCTGAGGTACTACTTCACAACTCTCAGATTGGCTAAGATGACAGGAAAAGATAATGATAAATATTGGAGAGCATGTGGTTAAATTGGTACACTAATTTATTGGTGAAATTGTGAAATAATCCAACAATTATGAAGACCAATTTGGAACTATGCCCAAAATGCTATAAAAGTGTGTATTCTTTTGATCCAGAGGTGTCATACTGGGTCTATATTCCAAGAAATCTTAAAGGAGGGAAAAGGAACCACATGTACAAAAATGTTTGTAGCAGCTCTTTTGGTGTAGCAAAGAATTGGAAAATGAGTAGATGCCCATCAAATGGGGAATGACTGAACAAGTTGTGTATATAAAAATAATGGAATATTATTGTTCTATAAAAGGTTATGAATTTAGACAGGTTTGGAAAGATTTACATGAACTGATGCTGAGTGAAACAAGCATAACCAGGAATATATTGTACACAATAATAGCAAGTATGTATAATGATCAAGTATGAAATATTTGGTTCTTCTCAGTGATTCAGTGATGAAAAGCAATTTCAATAGACTTTTGACAAATTAATGCCATCTGCATGCAAAAAAGAATTAAGGATACTGAATGTAAATCAAAACTTGCTGTATTCACTTTTTTTTTTCTGTGCTTTTTTTTTCTTTCTCATGGTTTTTCCCTTTTGCTCTGATTTTTCTCTCCCAAGATGACTCATAAAGTAATGTGTAATAAAAATAAATAAATTTATTAGAAAAATAAAATTTATTTATTCTGACCAAGACAATGATCCAAGGGAATTCCAAAGGACTGATCATGATAAATGTTATTTATATCCAGAGAGAGAACTGATAAACTGAGTGTAAATTGAAGCACAATTTTTTCTTTTTTTTTTTTTCTTGATTTGTTTTGCCTTTATTTATTTTTACACAACATGACTTATGGAAATATATTCTGAAAGATTTCACACATATACTTGGTCTCATATTACTTGCCTCTCCAATGCGTGGGGAATGGGTAAAGAAAAAAAAAGAAAATTTGAAACTGATTTAAAAAAAAAAGACTGATAAAAATAAATAAATAAATAAATAAATAAATAAATAAATAAATAAATAAATAAATAACATTCCAAAGGGGCAAATAAAAACAACTTAATTGTAGGTTAATAATGATATTTCTCATATTTAATACCAGAACCTTCAAAAAGACTGTCAGATATTAATGTTGTCCTCTAAGATGTTTGGAAAAACTATACCTTAGCTTTCTCCATTTACTTAAGGGTGGGATAGGGGGAAAGTGGAACCTTGCAGCAACTCAGCACAATAGAGTACTGCGCCTAAACAATTCAAATTTAGCTAAAGTTACTTACTAACTGTGAGACTCTGGACGAGTCATTTAAGTTCTGTTGGTTTTAGTTTTCTCAACTGTAAAATGGAAATCATGTTAGCACCTATCTCATAGGACTGTTGTGATGATAAACTAAGAAAATATTGTGCTTAGTGCACAAGTATTGGCACATAGCAGATGCTTCATAAAGGCTTGTTTCTTTTCGCCTTTGCTTCACTGTGGGCTGTTGATTCTGAGTGCTCAAGAAAAGGCACAAGACTCATTTGATAATTTTAAGTAAATATACATAAGTTTATCATAAGAAAATATCTTCCAGTTAAGGGACTGGAAGAGCACATGCCTGAAATTCAGTATCTGAATTGATTCTAGGAACAATATATATACTTACATATATATATATATATATATATATATATATATATATATATATATATATATATATATATATGTATATGTATATATATTTATGGTCATTTGAAAGTATGTAGCATATAAACTATTCTAAAGTCTGGAATTAACTTGCATTTTTTATTATAGTTCTTTATTTACAAAACATATACATGTGTAATTTTTCAACATTGACCTTTTCTTGAAAAACCTTCTGTTCCAAATTTTCCCCTCCTTCCCCCACCCCCTCCCCTAGATGGCAGGTAGTTCAATTCATGTTAAATATATTAACTTGGATTTTTAATAAAGAGACACTGTTTTAAAAAATGAAAATGTTATTCTATGGTTCTATTTGAGTGAATGATTAAATAAGTATCAGTTATCACCAACATTATCACCACCATTACAACCATCACCATCACCATGATCATTATAATCACAATTGTCATCAGCAGCAATAACACCACCACCACCACTACTATCATCATCATCATCATCATCATCGCCATCACCACCACCAACATCATTTTCATTATTGCTTGCACTTAAAAAAGATTTCTGTTTTATATTGTTCCCTGCAGCCTCTCTGTAAGGGAAGCAGGTCAGTCATTCCTATCATCTTTTGACAAATGAGAAAGAAGACCCAGAAAAGTGAAATAATTATCCCTCAGGCATAAAGCTAATATAAAGCTAATAAGTAACACAGGCAGAGTTTTGTCAGAAGCAGGACTAAAATCTAGTTCTTCATGAGTCAAAGGTCAATCTTCTATACATTATGGCATAGTATACCTCATAAAAGCACTAGCTTATTAACAATTTATGGTTTTACTATACACCTTTAAAAAGCCCATTCTTTTCAATAGCATCATGAACTAGGTGCTATTGTGCCCCTATTGTCCTCATTTACATGTAGCAAAACAAAAATCTTCAACTGGCCAACTTATTGCACTAGGGTAAAATCATTTTAACTACTGACAGATATACATCATAGCCAGCAATTCGGGCCAAGGGATAGAGAACACTAACCTTACCTCCTTACCTCACTAGGTTTTACTGGTTCAAAGTGATTTGCAGTTAAATCAGAAAGATCTTGAAATTGTTTAAAATCATCAAATCCCTAAATTATTATTTTTCTTATGGCTTTTTATTTACCAAATATATGCATGAGTAATTTTACAGCATTGACAATTGCCAAACTTTTGTTCCATTTTTTCCCTCCTTCTCCCCATCCCCATCAGATGGCAGGTTGACCAATACATGTTAAATATTTTAAAGTATAAATTAAATATAATATATGTATACATGTCCAAATAGTTGTTTTGCTGTACAAAAAGAATTTGACTTTGTATTAATGTACAATTAGTCTGTGAAGGAAATCCAAAATGCAGGCAAACAAAAATATAGGGATTGGGAATTCTATGCAGTGGTTCATAGTCATCTCCCAGAGTTCTTTCGCTGGGTGTAGCTGGTTCAGTTCATTATTGCTCTATTGGAACTGATTTGGTTCATCTCATTGTTGAAGAGGGCCACATCCATCAGAATTGATCATCGTATAGCATTGTTTTTGAAGTATATAATGATCTCCTGGTCCTGCTCATTTAACTCAGCATCAGTTAATGTAAGTGTCTCCAGGCCTTTCTGAAATCATCCTATTGATTATTTCTTACAGAACAATAATATTCCATAATATCCCTATACCACAATTTATTCAGCCATTCTCCAATTGATGGGCATCCACTCAGTTTCCAGTTTCTGGCCACTACAAAGAAGGCTGCCACAAACTAAATCCCTAAATTATTAAGTCCAAACACTTTAAAGTTTATTTGAGCTTAAGAACAACAACAAAAGTTAAATAAGTTTTGTCTGTAGACACTCTCCCTCTTTTGTTTTGCTTTCATTTTTAAAATGCAATTTTCGCCAAAAAGCTGATCCTGCCCTAATTAGGGAGAACTTCAGCTGCCACATCCTAACCTCAACTGAGATGGCTTGGTTGGCCCTCAGCAGATGAGACCTGAGAATAATAGAAGCAAATATACTTAGCCAAATGTATTGAGTCCAGCAGAGGAAAGTACCAGCAGGGATTTCTTAGATAGACTACAAAGTCCATGATTCCTAGGAAGAAAAGGGCCATTAAAGACACTGTGTCCAAAATAGGAAGATACCTAGAGAGAGAAGCACCATATTATAACTAGAAGTCATCAGAGTTCCTGAAAGATTGCTCATGTGTGATCTCTCCTCATGCTCTTTCTCTATACTGATTATGTGCATATTTGTGGGAAAATCTGACCCATATTTGTGTTATCTTACACATCTTCTGATATTATTTCTTTAAATGACTTTGTATGAATGATGTCCAATAGCAGACTAGAAAACTAAGAAAACATTGGTTTTAATCTGTTTTTAATTGATTTTAATTCAAGTGGACCTTGAACCTTCATTAGCTATTCTGGGGACTCCATGTTAGAGGGGTCACCCCCTCAGATGCAATATTCAGATGAAGAAAGGATGGTTCAGAGAGATTAACTGACTTGTGCAAGTCACATATTAAATAAGTAACAGACCCACGAATAAATAGTTATATAGGTTTGTTTTCTTTTTGTAAATATCACTCAGAACTTTTTCCACTACCCCATACAACTTTCTGACATCCCAATTAATCAACAGATAGACTTGCTTCCCAACATGAGTCTCATAAAGGGTTTTCCACTGGAGCAAAGATTTTAATAAAGTACAATCAGTGAATCAGTTTATATTATTGTTCAGTTTATATTCATTGAGGGAACATTAAAAAAAACTGCTTGCACCAATTGTATTGTAGTTCTATGCTGAACAGGTCTTTCTCAATGTATCGGAAATCCAAGCAGCTTCATTAAAGGGAATTTCAATTTAATTTGGTATTCTGAGTTGTTGAAGAATCACATTTCTTGGAGGGAGGGGGAGTTATATTTCTTAGGCTCTGAATCAGCAATTTTACCCAGTTCAAATTCCACCAGGATGTTTCCATGACAGCTCAAGGTCAACAGAACAGATCATCTCTTCATCAACCAATTCACTGCAACTCACATATGTCAATCATCTGGGATCCTCTGCTAAACCATCTCCCTCGGTAAGCTCAGGTTATATTGAGTATTCACTATGTCTGTTGCCAACAAAGAAGAAAAAAGGCAAACAGCAATGAGTTTATATCCTTTGACTCTAACGTATTCTGGGCATGCATTGGGTTTATTCTCTAAGCTGATGGCATTATCCTATTTTGTCTTTATTGGGTGTTTCATTTATCTTAATCAATCTAACTTGAGTTTGCTTTTTGTTAGGATCCCTGAGAATTTTAAAGGTGATTTCTCCCTTTAAAAACCTGAAGATTCATCTAAATTGATTCTACATATTTATAATTGTTTTGATTAGCCTTTTGAAAAGTTTTACTTTATATATGTCCACTCATTGGACCTCATTAGGCCCAGGAGTATAAAACAACCAATCAAACCTCAAATATTTATTAGACACCTTCTGGATACTAGGCAATGTGATAGGTTCTGGAAATTTAAAAAAAAATGAAATAGATCTTGACTTTGAAGAATTTGTAATCTATAGAGGAAAATGGCAGGGGCATGTCTAAGTGCAAAATATATAACATCAGGGAAAGGCATTCTATTTATCTGTATGTCTGGGCTCCAGACATACAGATAAATATTTGTTGAATTATTGTTGTACATTTGTTTTAAATTTGTTATAAATATTGTTGTAAATTTGTTGTAAATATTTGTTGAAATAAAAAGAATTTTTGTCTATTTCCCTTTTGCTTCTTCAACTAGATTGCAAGTTTGCTGCTGAAGGAGAGAGGAGTACGTATCTCATATATATATATATATATATATATATATATATATATATATATAATCTTTTTTTTTCTGTAGGCTTTTCCTACAATGTCTAGCACAGTTCTGAAAACAAAACAAATACTCACAAATAAGTACTTTCATGTAAAGTAAATAAATCCAAGTACTCCAAAGTTGTAATGAATAATCTTGACCCCAGAGAAGAAGGAAATAAATGCTTCTACCCTGTTTCCTTGAAGAGATGGAGATTAGTGCTACAGAAAATTGCTACAGAGATGTAGTGGCTAACATAGCATTTTGTTATTGTTGCTTACAATGTTGCTTAGCGTGGAAAGAGTTTGGATACTTTAACCACTATGAAACTTTTATTTAAAAAAATTAAAGTCATTGTGCACTAAATAGTCAATATTATTTAACATCATAGATATGGATTATGAGTGTGATAAGATTTTGCAGGATCATATAAATCAAGGCATAATGGATAAGGTTCTGACTGTAGATTCAAAATCCATCTCACCTGACTTCTCTAAGCCTTAATTAAATCATCTGTAAAATGGAACTGCTATTAGCACCTACCTCATGAGATTATTGTGAGGATCAGATGAGAAAATATAACCCCAGATAAATCCCTCTTTTTAGCTCTATGGGCTTGAGGATTTTTTTAAATCTTTGAAATTAGATCAAAATAGCAAGGATGCCTTCTGATTCTTACATAAAATTTAATTTATATGATTGAAGTCAGTGTTTATTCTAGATATCCAAGTGCAATGATAGTAACACATTATTACAATTACCTTAATCATAGTGATAAGAATCCACTTTCCTTAGCTATCGAAAGTTTACACTGGTCTTTCCCTATAAGAAAACGGTTCTATAGGTACTTTAAGTATTAGTATGCCTCTTTTCAAGGTAGGAAAATTAAGACATAGAGAAATTAGGTTGATGATCAAGATTTAACACACATTTTTTCTTCAAATAGCCATTCAGATTAAAATCATAACCAATCTACATTCCACTACCCTATATTATCTCTTATAAAATTAGTTCAATGAGGCTATTTTGTTTACCAAATTCTGGGAAATATCTAACATGTGACAATACAAACAGGCTCTTAACCTATAACTCCTCTCTCCTTCAACAGCAAACTTACAATCTCATTGAAGAAGCAAAAGGGAAATCGACAAAAATTATTTTTATTTCAACAAATGTTTTTCAAGGGACTATAATACATCAAGACCATACAAACAGAATAAATAAAATGCCATTATGTATTTGACCTTAGCCATTGTAAAAATGTATTTTTTACTTCGGTACCTAAAATTCCATATTATCAGCCTTTAGTTTAATGCAAGATAGAACTGTATGAATGACCTCAACCATCTCTGATAGAGAGCCAATGAACAGTAAATTACCTCATGCTGTCTTTTGTTGTGACTTGAATATTTCCATGTCTTTGATAACTAGGATCTGAGAGCTATTTCAACCTTAGCACTTCAATGGACCTATGATATCATTCTTATGGTCTTTTAATTGTACTAACACCACCAACCACACCACCTTATCTTTATAGCACTTGTCCATGTATTCTCTAAAATCTGTTACAGAAACTCAATCCAATGTGTCCTTGGCCTTCCTAGATAGGGGAATAGATTTTGGATAATCTTGAATACCAAAGGGAGACTCATGCTTTCCACTGACTGATTCTTTTTTTCTGTCCCTGTGAGTTGTCCATATTCCCTTCCCCCAGGGACTTATCACTTTGAAATATGAACCATTAAGCAAAATAAAAGGCCCTATGTTAGTCAAGAAAGAAATTACTGTATGGTAAATAGAGATTCACCTTCAGATCTAAGATTTGGATTTATGCCCTACCTGTGACACATATTGAATTCTAAACCTTAACCTGTCAGTGTCTCCAAGTAATTAAGACATTATTGTCATTAAGACAACAAGTTTCTGAAGAAAGTACTGAATTCCATTGGAAGAGCAAGTTTCCTTAAAATAGAATTCCCTACACCAATGAAATCATTGCCATATTTTGGGGGAGAAATTTTAGGACAAGAAAGAATCAGTCTTAAAATTGTCATGAGGATAATATGCACAAGGGCATCTATATTTAGAAATCATAATAAGATATCTTGTTTTTGAAACTTGTTTGATCATACCTCATGATGCAATTGCAAATTTATTTTTATTTTTATTTTTTTATTAATTTTTATAATTATAACATTTTCTTTGACAGTACATATGCATAGGTAGATTTTTTTTTACAACATTATCCCTTGTACTCCCTTCTGTTCCGAATTTTTCCCCTCCTTCCCTCCACCCCCTCCCCTAGATGGGAGGCATTCCCATATATATAAAATATCTTATAGTATATCCTAGGTACAATATATATGTGCAGAACTGAATTTTGTTGTTGTTGTTGTTGCAAAGGAAGGATTGTATTCTGCAAGGTAAAAATAATCTGGGAAGAGAAACAAAACAAAACAAAACAAAAAACAATGCTAACAGTTTACACTCATTTCCCAGTGTTCCTTTTCTGGATGTAGCTGATTCTGTCCATCATTGATCAATTGGAATTGGATTAGCTCTTCTCTATGTTGAAGATATCCACTTCCATCAGCATACATCCTCATACAGTATCATTGTTGAAGTGTATAATGATCCCCTGGTTCTGCTTGTTTCACTCAGCAGCAGTTGATGTAAGTCTCTCCAAGCCTCTCTGTATTCCTCCTGTTGGTCATTTCTTATAGAACAATAATATTCCATAAAATTCATATAGCAATTTTTTAAATGGTCTCACCAAAGAAAGGTTGCAAATGATTGTCCAATATCCATGTGCTTTTTGAAGGTTTTAATTGATTTGATCTTAGAATAAGCGTTTCACAAAACCCTAATAGAGACTTAGGGAACTAATTATTAGAACATTATAAATTGTTGGTGAGTCAAGTCTTTCTGATAACAGTTTCTTTATCTGGTGAAAGGAGAATGTTAATGTGAAGAAAATGCATTGTAAATTGTAAAGTACTATATAACTATGAGCTTTCAAAATTATATATGATGGCAGATGGCAATTTGTAATAGTGATTATTGGATACCGTGACTCTTTATTCCACTAAAAATTTAATGTTATGTTGTCCTATAGGAGCACTGGATGTGAAATCAGGAATTTTGGGGTCTATATGATTTTTGTATGATTTTTGAACAGTGTGACTTAAGCAAGTTACTTCCTCTGCACCAAAGATTCCTCATTATTGATTTTTATCATAATGTCTATGATATATAACTCCTGGAATTTCTGTGATCATTAAATGAAAATATATTCTGGACCTTTAATCAATATGTATCTAATATTATCCTGATAAAGATGTAAATGATTATAAGTCCACAGCTAGTAAAAGGAAGGAAAATATTTTGTAAGTTAAGACTTAGAAGTTGCCTTAGGAATAAAATAGCGCAGTCCTCTTATTTAATACATAGGTAAATGACAGTCCAGGAAGCTGAGAGGCAACTACATGATATAGTAAATAGGACTTGAATTCAGGAAGAGCTGAATTTGAATGCAGTATCAGTCAATTTTTGGCTATATGACTCTAGGCAAGTCACTTTATCTATCTGCCTCAGTTTCCTCATCTGTTAACTGGGGATAGAATAATGCTTACCTCACAAGGTCATTGTAAGGATCAAATGAGTTTTTGAAAATGTTAATTTTTTAAAATTTTTTCTATTATTATTATCATTACTGGATCATTTTCCTAAAGATCACACACATAAGAATTAACAGAGCCAGAATTTAAATTTTTCTTGCTCCAAATTCATTTGTCTACTACCTATAGTTTGGTTAAAACAAACAAACAAACAAAAAACACTTCTAATTGATTCCTTGTGCCCAATCTGATAAATTTATTCAGATGGACTTATAGTGAAATTTCTGCTCAACAACTTGAAGAAATGTATAACATTTACCTTTATATTATATTAAGATGCTACCTTTTCCCTGTTATATTTATTTTTCAAATTTCCTTGCTTATATGCTATACATCCCATTTTGGTGTATATTTAGATTGTACTTACTTAGTCACCTCTAGCAGATCACAATTTTCATCAGGTACCCAAGACTGTGTAAGATGTTTGGCAAGAATAAGGTAGAGGGTGTAATGAATCATTTCTACTCCCCAACCTGTCTTTGACCAATTATCACATGAATGACTTAAGAACCCACGTTTGTGTTAACGGCACAGAACCCCCAATTCACAACCAATTCATCCCTTGAATAAGAGGGAAATTACCACTACTATTCATCTTCACAGATTGATATGCCAAGTTGCCTTAGGATCTGATTCTAAAAGAGAAGTCGAGTTTCAGACATCTCTTAAGAAGAAATATAACTAGGATCATGTGATCTGGCTTAACAAGAAAATAGAAGCAACACTTAAAAAACCAGAATCCTCTGGTTTCTGTTCCTTTTTTCTGGTAAGAAAAGGAACATTTCTTGACTCAAATTCTTTTCTGATAGATGAATTGATGAATCAAAGATACTCAAGGACTGAGGGCAGTTATTAATTGGCAATTCATTTCCATCACATTGGAATGTTGTATGACTTGTATGTTTGATTACTAATAAAAATTATATTATGAGCTCATGCATATATTCTACTGGATCTGTATATACTTGGATAGAAATTGAAAGTTTTCATTACATACCTTTTAAAAAATTTGTCCATTTATCTTCTCTCTTTGTCTCTCTCTTCCTGCCCTTGTGTATCTCTGCCTCCCTCTCTCCCTCTCTCCTTCTCCTTCTCCTTCTCCTCCTTCTCCCTACCTCCCTCCCTCTTTTCCTCTCTTTTCTGATTCTCTCTCTCTCTCTCTCTCTCTCTCTCTCTCTCTCTCTCTCTCTCTCTCTCTCTCTCTCTCTCTCTCTCTCTGTCTCTCTCTCTCCATTTGTCTATCTGCCAGATCATGAAGGAATAGTAACAGTTTTCATTTATTATACCAAGTTCTCTGCTCCCACTAAAAGGGATGGAGGTAAGCAAAATTTAGATTGGAAGCCTAAAGACTTGAGTTTAAATTACATTTTTATACCTATAAGTTGTGTGACATTACTTCATCTATCTTAATCTCAGTTACATTGGAGAAATTAGTTGGTCAAATGGACATAGCACTGACCTCAGAGTCAGAAAGAACTGAATTCAAATCCTGCTTTTGGCACTAATGGTATAAGCCTATTCTAGTCACTTTATTTATATGTCTCAGCCTCCTGTTCTCTAAAATGGAGGTAATAAAGTACCTACCTCACAGTCATTGTAAAGATAAAATGAATTAATAAATTGTAAAGAGCATTGCAAATTCTAAAGCACTTTTATAAAAATGAGTTGTTGCTGCTATCATTGTTTCTGAGGAAGGATTTGAACATGTGTTCCTGTCTCTAGAACCAGCTATTCTATCCTTTTTACTGATGGTTTTTCTGTCTGTCTCTTTTTGTGTATTCTATCTCTATGCCTGTCTCTGTGTATCTGAGTGTGTATCCATCTGTCTGTCTCTATCTCTGTGTGTTCTATCTCTATGTCTGTCTCTGTGTGTCTGCATGTGTGTACATCTGTCTGTGGGTCTGTGTATAGTTCAGTGTGTGTCTATTTCTGTGTTTCACAGTTACTTTAGACATTATGGTGAAGGGTATAGACCTCTTTTCAGAATGTGTTTAAATAAAATAAATTTAAAATAAGCTGCTTACAAAAGAAACCAATTATATGAAATAATTATCATCATGCCATCATGCCCCACTTGGGGGGCTGAAGCTGGGCCCCACCTGTCATTTCCCTGTGTCAATCTACATTCGGAGGCCCAGTGGAGGCCCTTGTGACATTTTGGACATGGAGTTTTAGGTCTTCTCTCACCCTGTCTTCTCACTGTATCTCCATATCTACACTGAGCTCTTAGATGCCCAATTTTTCCACATTGAAAACATCGCCGAGTTTCTCTAGAAGGCCCTTGCCATGAGGGACCCTGTCTTTCCACATTCATCATTGTCCGGGTGTAAAAAGCATTTGTTCCCACTGTAGCACAGCGTCTTATGATCTCCTCTAAAGGAGCATCTTTGTCTAATCCCCATATAATTCTTTTGCAAATCTCGTTGGCATTTTCCTTAGCCAGATGTCTGGTCATTATTTCTGTAGCTGAATTTTCTCCAATAGTTCTTTTGACAGCAGTTTGCAAACGTCCCACAAAATCTGCAAAAGGTTCATTGGGACCTTGCTGTATTTTAGTGAAAGCCTCTCCACGATCTTTCTGTCCAGGAAGGACACCCCAAGCTTTTATTGCAGCCTTAGCAATTTGTTCATATATTGTCATAGTATAATTAATCTGTTCCGAATTCTCTCCATATTGACCTTCACCAGCTAAGTGCTCAAAAGTGAATTGTGTGTTAACTCCTATTTCCAAATTGCATCTGACTTGAATTTTACATAATTCATGAAATTCCGCAAGCCATAATAAATTTTCTCCAGGCTCCAGACATGTCCTTGCTATGGATTTCCAATCATTCGGGGTTAGGACTTCATAAGACAAACCATCTAGTAACATTTTGACATAAGCTGATGTAGCCCCATAAAGGGTACAACCTTTTTTCAAATCCTTAATTGTATTCAAATCTAAAGGTGCATATCTTCTCCTTTTTTTACCTACAGAGTCAGTATTTTCAATCACAGGATATGCATGTATAAAATCACTTATATCCTGTCCTTCTCTCTTAGCTTTAACCAATGCTTTTTCTAATCTTGTCATAGGCTTAGGCTTCTTCACAGGCAATTCAGTTTGTGTTTCTGCCTCTTCCCCTCTTTCTTCCTCCATCTCTGAAGCTGGGGTTGATGTGGGCCTGTCAATAATCTGTTCTCTAGGCAGGGTTGAAGCTTCTTCAAGAGAATCATACCATAATTCCTCATTTAAATCCTCTTGCTCTAGGGCAAGATCTTGATCTTTCCTTTTATCCTCACACTTCCTCCTCTGTTCATTTTTAGAACTTTTCCTTCTCCTACAACTTGCTTGATAGTTTAAGGCTAATTGAACTATGTTGTAGATATAAAATACTTCTGCAGAAATTGAACGAGGCCCATTTTTTGCTTGAAATTCTTTCATTTCATATCCCACTAGCTTCCATTTATCTACATCTATCTTTTCTTCCTCTAAGAACCAAGGGGAAGTGCATCTTAATGCAGCCAAGAGTTTAGCAATCTGTACCCAGGTTACAAGTAAACTCTGCTCCTCAATTATCTTGATTATACTCTCTATTGTACCACTCCTGAATGAGGGTGGAGCTGAGGTTGCTTCTGGGGCTGGGGATGAGTCGGCTGAGGTCCAGGGATTGAATATAGCTAACATCTGTCCCATTTCAGCTATAAGAGATTCCTGGTTTAGCCCTTAACAAGTTAAGTTCCTTATTTATCTATTAGCACGCTCACTTAATCTTTAACAAAGTTTCCTCGTTACTCACGGTTCTGGGTCAGAGAGACTGAGATCTAGATCGGAAGCTTTTCTACTGGAATCAGGACTGTGTCTGTCCCTGTTCGGGCGCCAAATTGCGAAGGTCTGGTCTAGCTCCTCTTGTCAGGTTAAGCAAAAGTCCTTGCCCCACGTTGGGCGCCAATTGTAGTGAGCTGTTGTCTCTAGAAGCTGCTGGATCACTCTCTGGGAAGAGATCTGCTGTGTCTTCTACTCAAATCTCTCTGACAGATTCTTCTTCCTGTAATGAACCGTTGTCTCCAGGCAGTTGCTGTTAACTCTTGTCCAAAGAAGTGACTTCCCTTCCTGCAGAGAGCCCCGTCAAGCCTGATGCAATTCAGAGTCTTCTTCTCTTCCTGAAGTGCTGTCCTCTTTATCCTCCCAGAGAATGGGCGTGGGATAATGCAAGGGCTTCTGGGAAGAACCACTTCAGCCAATGGGCTTGCTCCTTCTATCAAGTCAACCTGAGTTCTCACCTTGTAATTGTCCAGAAAACCTGAATTCTCACCTTGTCACTGTCCAGACAACCTCAGTTCTCACTTAGTAATCCTAACATTTTTTCATGGACCATAGCAGAAAATCCCGTTGCTTAAATGAAGGACCTAGAATTGCTTGAAGGGAAATGTTCTCTAATTCCATCTTCACCACTTGTCCCAAAATAAAAACTTGTAATTATTTATATTATACAAGTGATGAGGTATATGCATGGAATGTTTTCAGGGAGTTCCAGCATGCCTGGTATGATGACTTTCTGAGTCCTTTTCAGGATTGCTCATTCACTTTGGGTGTCCATATTTATCCAACTCTTGCCTTGTGGCTCTAAGAAATTGTAGCATATCAAGCAATCAAAGCCCTGGTAAAACCTTCTTGGCAGACAGGTTAAGTCAGATTGAGGGTAACCAATAAGCCACAAACCTCTCATTGAGTTGGAGAGATGTCTACCACAAGCATATAAAGACTTTACCTGTGTACTGGGCAGATTAGAATAATTTAAAGTCAGCTGAAGCAAGAACTATGGAGTGCTTACAGCTTGATTCTATCTCAAAGATGATAGGGTCATTTACTGCATTCTGGACCATCCCCAGGGATCTTGATTTTTGTCCTGAGACTGGATTTTGATGATTCTGGAAAAGTGAGACTAATGACTTTGCTCAGCTCTGCCTCATGTAAATGTAATTCACAGGCAAGTCTAGTTATCACTCCATTACGGAATTGGTCCTCTTCAAAAGTGAAAGATGAATGCATGTGAAATTACTGCCCTATGAGAATTTAAGCTTGTAAGAAGAGATGGAAGTATTCTATTTTTATCTTTTTATTTCCAAATGTAGCCTCACAGCTAGATCATTGCAAGCTCACTAAACATTTGCCAAATGCAATCATCAGAATTTTACAACTTAAAAAAAAACTTAAAGCCACATAGTAAAAAAAAAAGAAAAAAGAAAAGAAAATTCATTATCACTAAAATCAGTCTTAAGTTTCCTAAATCCCAATTCATATATCTGAAAATAATCCTCATATTTTCCCTTATAAGCAGATCTTGCCAACCTCCTCTCACTGCCCTATAGTGACTTATTTGGCTCCTTTTAAAGGTAGCCCAGACCTCACAAGGATATGGTTTTGCCTGCACCATGGATGAGTTTCTTTAATGATGTTAATTATGAAGAGTATTATTCATAATGGGAGTCTGTGAGAAAGGCCTGCTCCCTGCAGCAGACTTATAAAAGGATGACAGCTCAATGACAGAGAGAGCTCAGGGACCTAGGGGGCTCACAGGGCTGACCCTGATGTCAAGAACAGAAATAGGCAATTAGAGAAAATCACCTTATTGAGAATCATTTTAGTCAATCAAATCTCTCCTATTCCCAGCTTAAGTCTAAGCACCATGGAACTCGCATTATATGTATGACCCTTCCAGCAATTCCTCAGTCACAATGCTAGAGGTCCCCAGACAATCCTCAGAATAATCCCTGAAGATTTTTTGTCATTTTTTCCTCCACATTAAGTACACTCTTTTAAATATTTTAATATTGATTGGGCTGACTCATACTTTAAAACTCCATCCCTATTTTTACCTGTGTTAATGAGAAAGGATTATAAATTTCAAAAAAGACACCCCAAAACATATGATTTATATAGATGTTGAAGCTATCCTGATCTGATCCAAAACTGAAGACAAATGTGTTGGGAAAGAAAGTGATTTGAAGAGGAAAAGTTAAATGTAGAAAAAAAAAAGTTTTAGTAAAAAAGGAAAACTCTAAAAAGTATGGAAAACTCCATACCCAAACATATGCTATCACTGAAAGATATACAGAGTTCTTTTTGTCTGTTGGAAATAAGATGGACCTAGAATTTCTCAAACTGAATGACATCAAAAAAGGAAAGAAATAAGTACTAATCCCTCCAAAACCTTAAAACTCCTTTCAGTTCATTTTTATGGATATTCAATTTCATTTCATTCTATTTTATTTACAACTCTTTATGAGGGATAGAAAATCCTATCCAAAAAATGACTACTCAGAGATCACTCGTAAAAAAGAGCAGAATTATTTATTAGAATCTTGAGAAGTGGACCCCATCCTGGTCTGTGAGCCAAATCCACAGCAGGAGAGAGCCGCTCTCTTGAAAATGTTCACAGCTTTTATACATTTCAGACAAAGAACTTCCAAAATCCCACCCTCCATAGGTTGTGATTGGTCATACAAATCTGCACCTCGCCCCCCCCCCCATCTGGTCAGTGGAATTCAACCAACAAGGTGATTTACAGCCTCTTCTTCTGGGGCGGAGCCAAGATGGCGGAGAAGAAACACACGACTCAGTGAACGTCCTCACTCCCTCACAACCAATTAGATAAATTAAGTCTCAAAATTAGCTCAGGACTGACAGATACCACAAGGACTGGAAGCACGACTTACCAGCTGAAGAGAATCTGGAGTTTCAACAGGAAAGGTCAGTTCTCAGGGGAGGAATAAGAAAGACCAGCACAGACGGTGGGGTAGGGGCACACTGCGCCCATTGCGCTGGGAGGGGCTCTGGGATCAGAGAAGCCACTGAGGTAAAGGAATCTGGCACAGGCTGTTAGCTCTTCTCTGCTAATTATTTAGCAGTTCAGAAGAGAAAGCCAAAATATTTTAAAACTCAGATTAGATTCCCCCCCACCCACCCTGGGGGTGACTCAGCAGAGAATCGGCACCAGGGGGTGTGGCCTCAGCTCCCTCCTGAGAATAGTTAAGAGATTGACAAGTGGGTGGATACGGCCCAAGGCAACACACACTGCCTAGCTTAGCTGGAGGGAGTGGAACTCAGCTCCAGGAAGTCCCAGAGAAGCGGAACCTTTGAACTAGGGACCGCGGTTTCTGGCAGACACTTCCAGTTTGAGCGCAGGGGCTTCTCACGTCACCTGCTGCAGACATCCACTCCCCACCCGGACACATAGACTGGGCTTCCTGCTGTCTTCACTATTCTACGCCCTCGAAGCACAGTAGTGCTAATCACCTCTGGGGCACTTCCAGGGAGGGGGTGGGGAACTCTCTCCCAGAGCTCTCTCTTAGCTCAGGCTCAGGAACCGCTGCATCCATCCGGTCTGGGAGGAAGCTGGTAAAGAAGTAAATAATTTCCTACCCCAGGGACAGACCCCAAAACATTTTTTAAGTATGAGCAAAAAAGCTAGAAAAACTATAGATTCCTTCTATACAGAGAAAGAGCGGGTACCCAACCCCGAGGAAGTTGACAGCAGAGAATCAACAGACAACAACCTAAAGGGGAACGATTCCTGCCCCCCATCACATAACTCTCTCCTAGAAGAAGCTCTTAAAAAATTGAGGGAGATCGAAGAAAAATGGGGAAAAGAAAGGGAAGTTATGATAGAGAATAACAACGTCCTGAAATTGGAGTTGGAAAAAATAAAGAATTCACAGGAGATGCAGGGAAACAAAATTAGTGAATTAGAAAAGGTTAAAAAAAACACAGGAAAGTAGGATTTCTGAATTGGAAAAGATAAAAAAGTCTCAAGAAAATAGAATTTCTGAATTGGAAAAAGAAAATAATTCTCAAAAGAAAAAAATTAGGGAAATGGAAAAAAACTCAATAGAGCAAAATTTCATTTTAATTTCATTTAAAATTTAAAATTTTAATTTCATTTAAAATTTAAAATTTAATTTCATTTCATTTAAAAACGAAATTGGGCATTTACAAAAAGAACTAAAAACTGTGAAAGAAGAAAATAACTCCTTAAAAGTCAGGATGGAACAAATAGAAATGAATGATTCACAGAGAACCCAAGAATCAGTCAAACAAAACAAAAAAAAAATGAGAAGCTGGAGAACAACGTCAAATACAGCCTCTTCTTCTTTGGACAATGAAATGCAGCCTAGGCCTTCATGTGACTGGGTCCTATAGGTCTGGTTTACTTTAGCTAGCAGTCTCTGATCAATATGTGCTTAATCTGTAAATTCTTCACCATATCTTACTCCACACATATTCATGCCATGAGAGGATAATTCATGAACAACCAGAGTGATGGTAATACTCTAAAGCATAGATTTTTTTTTGTTTAATTAATTTCATTGTTTAGTTTTTTCAAACATGTAAAAAGCAATTTAAACCTTATTTTTTAGTTTTATAATTTTGAGTTTCAAATTTTCTCCTACTCTTCTGTCTCAATGAAAAAGCAAGCAATTTGATAAAGATTTGATATATATGTATAGTTATATGAAATATAATTTCATAGATGGAAAATAGCGGAAAAATAACAGACAAAAGAAAAGAACAAAATATAAACAAAGTTTAAAAATATAATTCAATTTTCATTCCGATTTCATCAGTCCTTTTTCAGAGATGGAGAACATTTTTGTCATTTTTTTTTGAATCATCTTGGATCATTGTATTGTTGAGAATATCTTAGTCATTCACATTTGATCACTGTATAATATTGCTGTTACTTTATACAATGATCTGTTGCTTTATTTTGCATAAGTTCAGGTAATTCGTCACAGGTTTTTCTGAAAACATCCTTCACATCACTATAGCTCAATAGTATTCTATCACAATCATTTAACACACATTTGTTCAAGCATTCTGCAATTGATGAACATTCCCTCAATTTCCAATTATTTGCCAACATATAAAGAACTTTCTTTTTTTCTTTTTTTTTTCTTTAGGATATAGAAATAGAAGTGGTAATTCTGTTAAAAGGTATAGGACAGTTTGATGAGTCTTGATTAGATTAACATAATTCCAAATTGCTTTCCAGAATGATTGGATCAGATCACAACTCCTAGTTTTAGTGTTCCAGTTTTCTCACATGACTTCCAATATTTGTCATTTGTCTTTACTGTCATATTAGCTAATCTGATACATATGAGATGGTGCCTCAGAGTTGTTTTAATGTTCTTTCTCAAATCAATAGTGTTTTTGAACACTTTTTCATATGATATAGCTTTTATTTCTTCATCTAAAAACTTTTTTCATATCAATTGAGCATTTTTATTCAGGAATAACTTATATTATTAAATGTGGACACAGCTATATGAATATTTTATATTCATTATCAAAAAATCTTGCTGTAAAAACTCCCCTCTTCTTTTCTTCTCGGCTTTGCATTGTTTTTGGTTGTGCAAGAATTTTTTAACTTTATATAATTTAAATTGTTCATTATATACTTTATGATGCTTTTTATCTCTTTTTGGTACTGTTTTGATTTTAATTTTTGAATACAGTGTGAGGTATTGGTCTATACCTAGTTTCTGCCAAACTACTTTCCAGTTTTCCCAATACTATTTTTAAAATCAATTATTGAGTTCTTGTCCCAAAAGTTTGTATCTCTGTGTTTTGGGCCAGAACTTGAAAAAAGGATTCTTACAAGGTGCTAACTCAGTGGAATTGATGAGACAATGTTTTTTTTAAGTTCAGTATGATTGAGTTAATTTTACAACAAATAATGTTTTCCTAATGATATCATGATTGGTTTATACTCTGTAGAGCATATAAGCTGAAACAAACTCAGCCAATGGAGGCAGAGACAGATTCATTCCATCATCCACCTTTGTGGTGACTGGAGGCTGAAGCACAAACCCTTGGACTCAGACTCACTTCATCTCAAACCACCCTGGTATTCTATCCTCCTGCATTTTCTCTACTGAAATCAAGTCCTCTCTGAAAGCCACGGAAAAATTAGCTGAGAACTAGGCTAAGGAGATAATAAAGACTTTTGGACTTTAACACATGGCTATTCTCATGGTGATTACTCTGCCAAAAGGAAGGCTGCTCTAAGACCTCCAGGAAAACCAACCAAGAACATTACATCTCTGTATTTATCTAACAAGATTATTATAGTCATTTTCTACTATATATTGTGTACTTAATCCCTCTTCCCTGTGACTACATGCTCTAGCCCTGGAATCTAGATCGTCATAAGAGCAATGCATGCCAGCTAAGATTTCCCTGAAATCTCCTCTTAGCCATTTGTCCAAAGCTGTAGTGTTCTGTTGGCTGAGGGCTATCAGCATTACTGCCACAGATTCAGGTACCCCAAGGAATGTTGATGGCTTATGCCTGAGATGGTCTACAGATGATTGCCTTATGCCTGGGCATGGGGTTTTGCTGCTGATTTGGACCATGTGAAAATCATGATCAAAAAGAAAAAGAAAGCCTCTATAGATATCACCTTTCAAGAAATTGTCAAAGAAAACTGATCTGATATTGTAGAAGCAAAAGATAAAATAGAAATTTAAAGACTTTACTAATCATCTCTAGAAAGATATCCCCAAATGAAAACTCCTAGAAAAATTATAGCCAAATCCAAAGTTCCCAGGTCAAGAAGAACAAGAATCTAGAAAGAAACAATTCAAGCATCAAGGAGTAACAATTAGAATGACACAAGATTTAGCAGTTTCTACATTAAAGAATAAGACAGCTTGTATTATGGTATTTCAGAGGACAAAGGAGCTAAGATTACAACCAATAATCACCTACTCATCAAAATTGCATATAATCCTTGGGGGGCAGGAGGGGAGGAGTATGATCATTAAATGAAATAAAATATTTTTGAACATTCTTGATGAAAAGACCATAGCTGCCTAGAAAATTTGACTTTCAAATATAAGACTCTAGAGAAGCATAAAAAGGTAAACAGAAAAGGAAAATTATAAGGAATTTAATAAGATTAAATTGCTTGCATTCCTACATGGGAAGATGATACTTGTAACTCATGAAGAAGTTTCTTATTATTAGGGCAGTTAGAAGAGTATATATAAAGAGAATGTCCAAGTGTGAGTTAAATAAATGCAAGATATTTTTAAAAATAAAATTAATAGAGTAATGCCCTCAGAGAATGAACGATTTAGAGGGGATAAATTATCACATGTAATAGAGCCAAGAAAAAAAAAAAAAAAAACCTTTACATTATTAGGGAAGAGAGGGTAGTTTAAGGAGAAGGAAGCGAACCTTCTCTCATCAGAATTGGCTTAAAGATGGAATACATACATAGGGTATAGAAATCTGTCTTACCCTACATGGTATTAGGAAGGGAAGTAGATGAGAGGATGATGATAGAAGAGATGGCTGACTGGGGAAGAAGGTAGTCACAAAGAAAATACTATTGAGGACAAACAGGATAAAAGGAGAGAAAGAGATAATAAAAAGGTATGAGATATAGTAAGCAAGCATAATTGAAAAAAGCAATTGAAGCAAGTTTTTCTGACAAAGGTCTCATTTCTCAAACATATAGATAGCTAAATAAAATTTATATATAAAAGAGCCATTTCCCAATTGATAAATAATCCAAAAGATAAGAATAGTTTTCAGATGAAGTAATCATAGCTGTCTATAAGCATATTTTTAAAAATTCTCTAATTCATTATTGATTGAAGAAATTCAAATTAAAACGATTCTTAAGTACTATATCATATTTATTAGATTGGTTAATGGGACAAAAAATGAGAAATTTTAGAGGTGATACAGGAAAAAGTGAGACATTAATGCAGTGTTGGTGGAATTGGGAACTGATTCAACTATTCTACATTTGGAACTATATCCAAAAGGTCACACCTACTCTTTGACCTAGAAATACCACTATTAGGTTTATATCCTAAAAAAGAGAAACAAAACAAAACAAAAAAAAAAAAAAAAAGAGAGATAGAGAGAAAAAAAAAAACTTATATTTGCTTTTTTGTTCTTGCAGTTTTTTTTTCTTTTGTTCTGATTTTTCTTTCACAACATGACTAACATGGAAATATGTGGACATACTATTGAAGAAAGTTTAAAAAGAAAAAAAAAAAAGAAGTGATAAGCACAGTGCTCTCAGAAAAAACATGAAAAAGACTTCCACAAGCTAATGCAAGAAAAAAGTAATAGCAATTTTGTAAGATGATCAATTGTGAATGATGTAACTATTCTTAGCTATAAAGTGACCCAAGACAAATATGAAGGACTTAATAATGAAAATGTTATCCATGTCTAGGGAAGGAACTAACAGTGTCTGAATACAAATTGAAGCATAGTGGTTTTTTTTAACTTTCTTCATTTTTCTTGAGAGGTTGTGTGTGTCTGTGTCTGTGTCTGTGTGTGTTTTGCTTCATAAAATAACTATTATATAAATGTTTTGCATGACTACACATGTATACATTATATTTAATTGTTTGCATTCTCAATGGGTTATGGGGGGCAATGTGCAGGACAAATAGAATGAAGACAATAAAAAAAGTTGAAATGAATATTAAAAATTGTTTAACATCTAATTGGAAAAAATAAAATACTAAATATTTTTAAATGAATATCAGATATTAGATAGTCAAAAAATAAAATAAAGTACTCCTTTTATACTCTGGTTAAGCCTATGGATCCCTTCTCTGAATAATGTTTTTAAAAGAATAGAAGATAATGTAATATTACAAAGGAAATTAATTATGTTAAAAAAGTTATCAAGAATATTTTTAAAAGAAACATGATGTCAAGTTCATAACCCCTACTCTAAAGTATAAGTGAAATATCCATTCTTCCATTTAGGTATTTCTGACTACTTATCATAGATTCTGGTCTGAACATCTTATATTCTCCATAGTATTTTTATTCTTATAAAATAAATAATACATGCTTATTTCATGTCCTTATTAAATCAGTTGATATAATAAATATTCCTTTATTTTATGATAAATGGTAATGCAATGGCTTCAACAAACACATCTAATCTAAAGAGCATTTTCACTCTGATATAGTAAAGGATTGAAGGAAGAAGGAATAAAAAGTTGAAATGTTTTAATTTGTTTTACTGCCTTCAATAATTGCTAACATATCTTGTAATTAGTAGTACTAATTGAATCATTGACCTTCTAAGTTCCTTACTGACATTTTTATAAGGATGAGTTATAAGTGCTTAAACTGATTGATTGAAACAATAATCAATTCAGTGAGAAAAGAAAATAATTGATTTGCATCAAGGCACTAGTTGAGCCTAAAGGGTTGTTCAATAGTTTTATGTCTTGGGTTTTCTTTTGTGGTCGCTATCCTTTATACATAGTTCATAGCATTAGACTATTCATTCTAATTATTATCTTCCTTCTGTGGAACAGAACCATTCCAGTTGAGGGCTGAAGACTCAGGAGAAAGTTGATCACCTAAAATATTAGAGAATCTATGCCTAGTTGTTTTGATCACATGTGAATACCAGTGGATCACTGTGGGTTGGCAATTGGTCTTGCTCTCTTATATATAAGGATGCTGCTTCTTTTTTTTTTTTTTTTTTGGTGAGTTCTTTCAGACCCAGTGATCCTTCATGACGTTTATCTTGCACAAGAATAAGATGACAGGGAATGTTGGATCTATAGTCAAAAGGGCTAGGTTTGACTCTTAGTTATGCTTCATGATATGCACATGACTTTGAGCAAGTCACTAAATGTCAGTTTCTTCATCCTTCAGATGAAAATATTAGCCTAGAGAGTCTTTGTATCAGATATCAGATATATTGGATACTGAGCTAAGTACAAAAATACAAAAAAAGAAAGAAAAGAGTTCCTGTTCTCAAGGCATTAACAACTCACTGTGACAAATGGTATACAAACAAAATGCAAACACACATATGTGTGTGAGTGTGTGTGTGTGTGTGTGTGTATATATATATATATATATATATATATATATATAGTAAATTGGAGATCATTTCAGAGGGAAGGGTAACCAAAAAGGGTTTCTTGTAGAAGATAGAATATTAGCTCAAAGCTAAAGAAAACTCCTGAAGCCAGAAAATGGAGATGAAGAAGAGAATTGCAAACACAAGAGGAAATGCATGGAGTCACATTAATATCCTGTGAATTCTTGGTAGGTGATTGCTATAGCCTATTCATGCCTACTATGGCATTCTCTCTCTCTCTCTCTCTCTCTCTCTCTCTCTCTCTCTCTCTCTCTCTCTCTCTCTCTCTCCCTCTCTCTCTCTGTCTCTCTGTCTCTGTCTGTCTCTGTCTCTCTCTGCCTCTCTCTCTCTCTCTCTCTCTCTCTCTCTCTCTCTCTCTCTCTCTCTCTCTCTCCCCTCTCTGTCTCTTTCTCTCTGTCTGTCTCTGTCTCTGTTTCTCTTCTCTTCTCTTCTCTTCTCTTCTCTTCTCTTCTCTTCTCTTCTTCTCTTCTCTTCTCTTCTCTTCTCTTCTCTTCTTCTCTTCTCTCTCTCTCTCTCTCTCTCTCTCTCTCTCTCTCTCTCTCTCTCTCTCTCTCTCTCTCTCTCTCTCTCTCTCTCTTTGTATGTGTCTCTCTCATTATCCTTTTAGAGACGCCTAAGTTTCATTCTTCAGAAATTCTAGTATGTTATGTTCTACAGACAAATAGTCTCAGCAAACACTATTATATCTTTGAAAATGGAAGAAAATATTGTGAGAAGTCAGAATGTTGACTGGACTCATGAAAGTAAGGATCACTTTACTGTTGACTCACCATCTTCTTAACTCCTTCTTTTAAATGCAGCACATCTGAAATGTCCCCTGACTATTGCAGAAAACCCACATGAAGAAATTCAGTCTCTTGGAAACCTGACATTCCAATTTCAGAGGAAGGATGGAGTAGTAAGCATTTGACATACTTTATTTCTTTTCAAACAGTGAGTCTCAGAGTCTCCCTGAAGCTCTGTCTCAAATTTTTCTTGAAATGTGTCATGTCTTTCAAAATATTGACAGACACATGACATCAGAACACGCCAGCAGCATGTCAGCTGGTGTCAGTCCCTGTGCCTCACCAAGTGATTGGAACAATCACATGCGATGAGTCCCACAGGGCAATTCTTTCAGGCCTGGCTCTTCCAAATAAGGATT